>NW_027669403.1:327500-362500 GCF_964194185.1 Rhinolophus hipposideros | reverse complement strand
CTAACCCTAACCCTAACCCTAACTCTAAACCTAACCCTAACCCTAACACCAACCCTAACCCTAACCCTAACCCTAACCCTAACACCAACCCTAACTCTCATCCTAACCCTAACCCTAACCCTAACACCAACCCTAACCCTAACCCTAACCCTAAACCTAACACCAACCCTAACCCTAACCCTAACCCTAACCCTATGCCTAACACCAACACTAACCCTAACCCTAACCCTAACCCTAACACCAACCCTAATCCTAATCCTAACCCTAACCCTAACCCTAACCCTAACCCTAACACTAACCCTAACCCTAACCCTAACCCTAACACCAACCCTAACCCTAACCCTAATCCTAACCCTAACCCTATACCTAACACCAACCCTAACCCTAACCCTAACCCTAACCCTAAACCTAACACCAACCCTAACACTAACCCTAACCCTAACCCTAACCCTAACACCAACCCTAACCCTAATCCTAACCCTAACCCTAACCCTAACCCTAACCCTAACCCTAACACCAACCCTAACCCTAACCCTAACCCTAACCCTAAACCTAACACCAACCCTAACCCTAACCCTAACCCTAATATAACACCAAATCTAACACTAACCCTAACCCTAACCATAACACCAAACCTGACCCTAACCCTAATCCTAAACCCTAATCCTAACCCTAACCCTAACCCTAACCCTAACCATAACACCAAACCTAACCCTAACCCTAACCCTAAACCCTAATCCTAACCCTAACCCTAACCCTAACCCTAACCCTAACCGTAACCCTAACCCTAACCCTAACCCTAAACCTAACACCAACCCTAACCCTAACCCTAACCCTAACCCTAACACCAACCCTAACCCTAACACTAACCCTAAACCCTAACCCTAACCCTAACCCTATGCCTAAGACGAACCCTAACCCTAAACCTAACCCTAACCCTAACACCAACCCTAACCCTAATCCTAACCCTAACCCTAACCCTAACCCTAACACTAACCCTAAGCCTAACCCTAACCCTAACACCAACCCTAACCCTAACCCTAACCCTAACCCTAACCCTATACCTAACACCAACCATAACCCTAACCCTAACACTAACCCTAACCCTAACCGTAACCCTAACCCTAACCCTAACCCTAAACCTAACACCAACCCTAACCCTAACCCTAACCCTAACCCTAACACCAACCCTAACCCTAACCCTAACCCTAAACCCAAATCCTAACCCTAACCCTAACCCTAACCCTAACCCTAACCCTAACAAGGGCAAGGTGTACTGGACAGCGACGGGCAAGTTCTAGGCCTCGGACTAGAAGGAGCCATGGGCGTTGATCTAGGGCTGTAGCTAGGGCTAGTGAGAGCGGTAGGCGTAGCGCTGGGGTAGGCATAGGGCAAGGGGTGGGTTTCGAGGTAAACCTCGGAGTAGGCCTAGGGCCAGGAGTGGGAGCTGTGGCTAGTGGTAGGGTTGGGGGTTGGCCTATGGGTAGGGGGAGCTGTAGGGCCAGGGGTAGTGGTAGGACCAGAGGTAGTGCTAGGCGTAGGCCTAGGGCGAGGGGTAGTGCTCGGGGTAGGGTTAGTTGAAGGGCTAGTGTTTGGCAGAGGCCCACGGGCAGTGTTAGGGTTAGGGCTCATGTTAAGCCTAGGACTAGTGGTAGTGGTAGGGGTTGGCCGAGGACTAGGGGTAGGTGTCACGAAATGGCTCCGGGTAATCCTAGGACTCCGAACGGATGTAGGGCTGATTAGGGTGTGGCTAATGGTGGGTCCAGGGTGATTTCGTAGGACACGGGTTAGTGCTCTGGCTATAGGTAGGGCAAGGTGTACCAGTTGGCGACGGGCAAGTGCTAGGCTTCGGACTAGAGTGAGCACTGGGCGTTGGTCTAGGGCCCGAGGTAGGGCTAGTGGGAGCGGTAGGCGTAGCGCTGGGGTAGGCAAAGGGCAAGGGGTGGGTGTCGGGGTAAACCTCGGAGTAGGCCTAGGACCATGAGTGGGACCTGTGGCTAGGGGTAGGGATGGGGGTGGGCCTATGGGTAGGGGGAGCTATAGGGACAGGGGTAGGGGTAGGACCAGAGGTAGTGCTAGGCGTAGGCCTAGGGCGAGGGGTAGTGCTCGGGGTAACCTAACCCTAACCCTAACCCTAACCCTAACCCTAACACTAACCCTAACCCTAACCCTAACCCTAACACCAACCGTAACACTAACCCTAACCCTATAACTAACACCAACCCTAACCCTAACCCTAACCCTAACCCTAACACCAACCCTAACCCTAACCCTAACCCTAACCCTAACCCTAACCCTAACCCTAACCCTAACCCTAAAACCAACCCTAACCCTAATCCTAACCCTAACCCTAACCCTAACACCAAACCTAACCCTAACCCTAACCCTAACCCTAACCCTAACCCTAACACCAACCCTAACCCTAATCCTAACCCTAACCCTAACCCTAACACCAACCCTAACCCTAACCCTAACCCTAACCCTAACACCAACCCTAACCCTAACCCTAACCTTAACCCTAACCCTATGCCTAACACGAACCCTAACCCTAAACCTAACCCTAACACCAACCCTAACCCTAACCCTAACCCTAACCCTAAACCTAACACCAACCCTAACCCTAACCCAAACACTAACCCTAACACCAATCCTAACCCTAACCCTAACCCTAACCCTAACACCAACCCTAACCCTAACCCTAACTCTAACCTTAACCCTAACCCTAACACCAACCCTAACCCTAACCCTAACCCTAACACAAACCCTAACTCTAATCCTAACCCTAACCCTAACCCTAACACCAACCCTAACCCTAACCCTAACCCTAAACCTAACACCAACCCTAACCCTAACCCTAACCGTAACCCTATGCCTAACACCAACAGTAACCCTAACCCTAACCCTAACCCTAACACCAACCCTAACCCTAACCCTTACCCTAACACCAACCCTAACCCTAACCCTAATCCTAACCCTAACCCTAACCCTAACACCAACCCTAACACTAACCCTAACCCTAACCCTAACCCTAACACCAACCCTAACCCTAATCCTAACCCTAACCCTAACCCTAACCCTAACCCTAACCCTAACACCAACCCTAACCCTAACCCTAACCCTAACCCTAAACCTAACACCAACCCTAACCCTAACCCTAACCCTAACCATAACACCAAACCTAACCCTTACCCTAACCCTAAACCCTAATCCTAACCCTAACCCTAACCCTAACCCTAACACTACCCTAACCCTAACCCTAACCCTAACCCCAACCCTAACCCTAACCCTAACCCTAATCCTAACCCTATACCTAACACCAACCCTAACCCTAACCCTAACCCTAACCCTAACACCAACCCTAACCCTAACCCTAAACCTAACACCAACCCTAACCCTAATCCTAACCCTAACCCTAACCCTAACCCTAACACCAACCCTAACCGTAACCCTAACCCTAACCCTAACCCTAAACCTAACACCAACCCTAACCCTAACCCTAACCCTAACCCTAACACCAACACGAACCCTAACTCTAACCCTAAACCCTAATCCTAACCCTAACCCTAACCCTAACCCTAACCCTAACAAGGGCAAGGTGTAGTGGTCAGCGATGGGAAAGTTCTAGGCCTCGGACTAGAAGGAGCCATGTGCGTTGGTCTAGGGCCCGAGCTAGGGCTAGTGAGAGCGGTAGGCGTAGCGCTGGGGAAGGCATAGGGCAAGGGGTGGGTGTCGAGGTAAACCTCGGAGTAGGCCTAGGGCCAGGAGTGGGAGCTGTGGCTAGTGGTAGGGTTGGGGGTGGGCCTATGGGTAGGGGGAGCTGTAGGGCCAGGGGTAGTGGTAGGACCAGAGGTAGTGCTAGGCGTAGGCCTAGGGCGAAGGGTAGTGCTCGGGGTAGGGTTAGTTGAAGGGCTAGTGTTTGGCAGAGTTCCACGGGCAGTGTTAGGGTTAGGGCTCATGTTAAGCCTAGGACTAGTGGTAGTGGTAGGGGTTGGCCAAGGACTAGGGGTAGGTGTCACGAAATGGCTACGGGTAGTCCTAGGACTCCGAACGGATGTAGGGCTGATTAGGGTGTGGCTAATGGTGGGTCCAGGGTGATTTCGTAGGACACGGGTTAGTGCTCTGGCTATCGGTAGGGCAAGGTGTACCGGTTGGCGACGGGCAAGTGCTAGGCTTCGGACTAGAGTGAGCACTGGGCGTTGGTCTAGGGCCCGAGGTAGGGCTAGTGGGAGCGGTAGGCGTAGCGCTGGGGTAGGCAAAGGGCAAGGGTTGGGTGTCGGGGTAAATCTCGGAGTAGGCCTAGGACCATGAGTGGGACCTGTGGCTAGGGGAAGGGATGGGGGTGGGCCTATGTGTAGGGGGAGCTGTAGGGACAGGGGTAGGGGTAGGACCAGAGGTAGTGCTAGGCGTAGGCCTAAGGCGAGGGGTAGTGCTCGGGGTAACCTAACCCTAACCCTAACCCTAACCCAAACACTAACCCTAACCCTAACCCTAACCCTAACACCAACCCTAACCCTAAACCTAACCCTATACCTAACACCAACCCTAACCCTAACCCTAACCCTAACCCTAACACCAACCCTAACCCTAACCCTAACCCTAACCCTAACCCTAAAACCAACCCTAACTCTAAACCTAACCCTAACCCTAACACCAACCCTAACCCTAATCCTAACACTAACCCTAACCCTAACACCAACCCTAACCCTAATCTAACCCTAACCCTAACACCAACCCTAACCCTAACCGTAACCTTAACCCTAACCCTATGCCTAACACGAACCCTAACCCTAACCCTAACCCTAACACCAACCCTAACCCTAACCCTAACCCTAACCCTAAACCTAACACCAACCCTAACCCTAACCCAAACACTAACCCTAACACCAACCCTAACCCTAAACCTAACCCTAACCCTAACACCAACCCTAACCCTAACCCTAACCCTAACTCTAACCCTAACCCTAACCCTAACACCAACCCTAACCCTAACTCTAACCCTAACCATAACACCAAACCTAACCCTAACCCTAACCCTAAACCCTAATCCTAACCCTAACCCTAACCCTAACCCTAACACCAACCCTAACCCGAACCCTAACCCTAACCCCAACCCTAACCCTAACCCTAACCCTAATCCTAACCCTATACCTAACACCAACCCTAACCCTAACCCTAACCCTAACCCTAACACCAACCCTAACCCTAAACCTAAACCTAACACCAACCCTAACCCTAATCCTAACCCTAACCCTAACCCTAACCCTAACACCAACCCTAACTGTAACACTAACCCTAACCCTAACCCTAAACCTAACACCAAACCTAACCCTAATTCTAACCCTAACCCTAACACCAACCCTAACCCTAACCCTAACCCTAAACCCTAATCCTAACCCTAACCCTAACCCTAACCCTAACCCTAACAAGGGCAAGGTGTAGTGGTCAGCGATGGGCAAGTTCTAGGCCTCGGACTAGAAGGAGCCATGTGCGTTGGTCTAGGGCCCGAGCTAGGGCTAGTGAGAGCGGTAGGCGTAGCGCTGGGGTAGGCATAGGGCAAAAGGTGGGTGTCGAGGTAAACCTCGGAGTAGGCCTAGGGCCAAAAGTGGGAGTTGTGGCTAGTGGTAGGGTTGGCGGTGGGCCTATGGGTAGGGGGAGCTGTAGGGCCAGGGGTAGTGGTAGGACCAGAGGTAGTGCTAGGCGTAGGCCTAGGGCGAGTGGTAGTGCTCGGGGTAGGGTTAGTTGAAGGGCTAGTGTTTGGCAGAGGCCCACGGGCAGTGTTAGGGTTAGGGCTCATGTTAAGCCTAGGACTAGTGGTAGTGGTAGTGGTTGGCCGAGGACTAGGGGTAGGTGTCACGAAATGGCTCCGGGTAGTCCTAGGACTCCGAACGGATGTAGGGCTGATTAGGGTGTGGCTAATGGTAGGTCCAGGGTGATTTCGTAGGACACGGGTTAGTGCTCTGGCTATCGGTAGGGCAAGGTGTACCGGTTGGCGACGGGCAAGTGCTAGGCTTCGGACTAGAGTGAGCACTGGGCGTTGGTCTAGGGCCCGAGGTAGGGCTACTGGGAGCGGTAGGCGTAGCGCTGGGGTAGGCAAAGGGCAAGGGGTGGGTGTCGGGGTAAACCTCGGAGTAGGCCTAGGACCATGAGTGGGACCTGTGGCTAGGGGTAGGGATGGGGGTGGGCCTATGTGTAGGGGAAGCTGTAGGGACAGGGGTAGGGTTAGGACCAGAGGTAGTGCTAGGCGTAGGCCTAGGGCGAGGGGTAGTGCTCGGGGTAACCTAACCCTAACCCTAACCCTAACCCTAACACTAACCCTAACCCTAACCTTAACCCTAACACCAACCCTTACCCTAACTCTAACCCTATACCTAACACCAACCCTAACCCTAACCCTAATTCTAACCCTAACACCAACCCTAACCCTAACCCTAACCCTCACCCTAAATCCAACCCTAACCCTAAACCTAACCCTAACCCTAACACCAACCCTAACCCTAATCCTAACCCTAACCCTAACCCTAACACCAACCCTAACCCTAACCCTAACCCTAACCCTAACACCAACCCTAACCCTAACCCTAACCTTAACCCTAACCCTATGCCTAACACGAACCCTAACCCTAACCCTAACCCTAACACCAACCCTAACCCTAACCCTAACCCTAACCCTAAACCTAACACCAACCCTAACCCTAACACAAACACTAAACCTAACACCAAACCTAACCCTAACCCTAACCCTAACCCTAACACCAACCCTAACCCTAACCCTAACCCTAACTCTAACCCTAACCCTAACCCTAACACCAACCCTAACCCTAACCCTAACCCTAACCCTAACACCAACCCTAACTCTAATCCTAACCCTAACCCTAACCCTAACACCAACCCTAACCCTAACCCTAACCCTAAACCTAACACCAACCCTAACCCTAACCCTAACCATAACCCTAACCCTATGCCTAACACCAACACTAACCCTAACCCTAACCCTAACCCTAACACCAACCCTAACCCTAATCCTAACCCTAACCCTAACCCTAACCCTAACCCTAACCCTAACACTAACCCTAACCCTAACCCTAACCCTAACACCAACCCTAACCCTAACCCTAATGCTAACCCTAACCCTATACCTAACACCAACCCTAACCCTAACCCTAACCCTAACCCTAACACCAACCCTAACACTAACCCTAACCCTAACCCTAACCCTAACACCAACCCTAACCCTAATCCTAACCCTAACCCTAACCCTAACCCTAACCCTAACACGAACCCTAACCCTAACCCTAACCCTAACCCTAACCCTAAACCTAACACCAACCCTAACCCTAACCCTAACCCTAACCATAACACCAAACCTAACCCTAACCCTAACCCTAAACCCTAATCCTAAACCTAACCCTAACCCTAACCCTAACACTAACCCTAACCCTAAACCTAACCCAAACCATAACCCTAACCCTAACCCTAACCCTAATCCTAACCCTATAACTAACACCAACCCTAACCCTAACCCTAACCCTAACCCTACCACCAACCCTAACCCTATCCCTAAACCTAACACCAACCCTAACCCTAATCCTAACCCTAACCCTAACCCTAACCCTAACACCAACCCTAACCGTAACCCTAACCCTAACCCTAACCCTAAACCTAACACCAACCCTAACCCTAACCCTAACCCTAACTCTAACACCAACCCTAACCCTAACCCTAACCCTAAACCCTAATCCTAACCCTAACCCTAACCCTAACCCTAACCCTAACAAGGGCAAGGTGTAGTGGTCAGCGATGGGCAAGTTCTAGGCCTCGGACTAGAAGGAGCCATGTGCGTTGGTCTAGGGCCCGAGCTAGGGCTAGTGAGAGCGGTAGGCGTAGCGCTGGGGTAGGCATAGGGCAAAAGGTGGGTGTCGAGGTAAACCTCGGAGTAGTCCTAGGGCCAGGAGTGGGAGCTGTGGCTAGTGTAGGGTTGGGGGTGGGCCTATGGGTAGGAAGAGCTGTA
Source organism: Rhinolophus hipposideros (assembly GCF_964194185.1). Lineage (NCBI taxonomy): Eukaryota > Metazoa > Chordata > Mammalia > Chiroptera > Rhinolophidae > Rhinolophus > Rhinolophus hipposideros. Next base: position 354,492 of record NW_027669403.1, on the reverse strand, counting down.
GGGCCAGGGGTAGTGGTAGGACCAGAGGTAGTGCTAGGCGTAGGCCTAGGGCGAGGGGTAGTGCTCGGGGTAGGGTTAGTTGAAGGGCTAGTGTTTGGCAGAGGCCCACGGGCAGTGTTAGGGTTAGGGCTCATGTTAAGCCTAGGACTAGTGGTAGTGGTAGGGGTTGGCCGAGGACTAGGGGTAGGTGTCACGAAATGGCTCCGGGTAGTCCTAGGACTCCGAACGGATGTAGGGCTGATTAGGGTGTGGCTAATGGTGGGTCCAGGGTGATTTCGTAGGACACGGGTTAGTGCTCTGGCTATCGGTAGGGCAAGGTGTACCGGTTGGCGACGGGCAAGTGCTAGGCTTCGGACTAGAGTGAGCACTGGGCGTTAGTCTAGGGCCCGAGGTAGGGCTAGTGGGAGCGGTAGGCGTAGCGCTGGGGTAGGCAAAGGGCAAGGGGTGGGTGTCGGGGTAAACCTCGGAGTAGGCCTAGGACCATGAGTGGGACCTGTGGCTAGGGGTAGGGATGGGGGTGGGCCTATGGGTAGGAGGAGCTGTAGGGACAGGGATAGGGGTAGGACCAGAGGTAGTGCTAGGCATAGGCCTAGGGCGAGGGGTAGTGCTCGGGGTAACCTAACCCTAACCCTAACTTTAACCCTAACCCTAACACTAACCCTAACCCTAACCCTAACCATAACACCAACCCTAACCCTAACCCTAACCCTAACCCTAACCCTATACCTAACACCAACCCTAACCCTAACCCTAACCCTAACCATAACACCAACCCTAACCCTAACCCTAAACCTAACCCTAACCCTAACCCTAACACCAACCCTAACCCTAACCCTAACCCTAACCCTAACACCAACCCTAACCCTAACCCTAACCCTAACCCTAACCCTATGCCTAACACCAACACTAACCCTAACTCTAACCCTAACCCTAACACCAACCCTAACCCTAACCCTAAGCCTAACCCCTAACCCTAACCCTAACCTAACACCAACCCTAACCCTAACCCCAACCCTAACCCTAACCCTAACCCTATACCTAACACCAACCCTAACCCTAACCCTAACCCTAACCCTAACACCAACCCTAACCGTAACCCTAACCCTAACCCTAACCCTAACACCAACCCTAACCCTAACCCTAACCCTAACCTTAACCCTAACCCTAACCCTAACCCTAACCCTAACACCAACCCTAACCCTAACCCTAACCCTAACCCTAACCCTAACCCTAACACCAAACCTAACCCTAATCCTAACCCTAACCCTAACCCTAACACCAACCCTAACCCTAACCCTAACCCCAACACCAACCCTAACCCTAACCCTAACCCTAACCCTAACCCTATGCCTAACACGAACCCTAACCCTAACCCTAACCCTAACTCTAACACCAACCCTAACCCTAATCCTAACCCTAACCCTAACCCTAACACCAACCCTATACCCTAAACCTAACCCTAACCCTAACCCTAACCTTAACCCTAACCCTAACCCTAACACCAACCGTAAACCCTAAACCTAACCCTAACCCTAACCCTAACCCTAACCCTAAACCTAACACCAACCCTAACCCTAACCCTAACCCTAACCCTAACCCTAACACCAACCCTAAACCCTAAACCTACCCCTAACCCTAACCCTAACCCTAACCCTAACCCTAAACCTAACACCAACCCTAACCCTAACCCTAACCCTAACCCTAACCCTAACACCAACCCTAAACCCTAAACGTAACCCTAACCCTAACCCTAACCCTAACCCTAAACCTAGCACCAACCCTAACCCTAACCCTAACCCTAACCCTAACAAGGGCAAGGTGTACTGGTCAGCGACGGGCAAGTCTAGGCCTCGGACTAGAGGGAGCCATGGGCGTTGGTCTAGGGCCCGAGCCTGGGCTAGTGGGAGCGGTAGGCATAGCGCTGGGGTAGGCATAGGGCAAGGGGTGTGTTTCGGGGTAAACCTCGGAGTAGGCCTAGTGCCAGGAGTTGGAGCTGTGGCTAGGGGTAGGGATGGGGGTGGGCCGATAAGTAGGGGAGCTGTAGGGCCAGGGGAAGCGGTAGGACCAGAGGTAGTGCTAGGTGTTAGCCTAGGGCGAGGGGTAGTGCTCTGGGTAGGGTTAGGTGAAGGGCTTGTGGTTGGCTGATGCCCACGGGCAGTGTTAGTCTTAGGGCTCATGTTAGGCCTAGGACTAGTGGTAGTGGTAGGGGTTGGCCGAGGGCTAGGGATAGGTGTCACGGGAGGGCTCCGGGTAGTCCTAGGAATCAAAACGGGTGTAGGGCTGCATTAGGGTGTGGTAAGGGTGGGTCCAGGGTGATTTCGTAGGACACGGGTTAGTGCTCTGGCTAACGGTAGGGCAAGGTGTACTGGTCGGCGTCGGGCAGGTGGTAGGCCTCGGACTATAGGGAGCACTGGGCGTTGGTCTAGGGCCCGAGCTAGGGCTAGTGGGAGCGGTAGGCGTAGCACTGGGGTAGGCATAGGGCAAGGGGTGGGTGTCGGGGTAAACCTCGGAGTAGGCTTTGGTCCAGAGGTTGGAGTTGTGGCTAGGGGTAGGGATGGATGTGGGCCTATAAGTAGGGGGAGCTGTAGGGCCAGGGGTAGGGGTAGGACCAGAGGTAGTGCTAGGCGTAAGCCTAGGGCGAGGGGTAGTGCTCGGGGTAGGGTTAGGTGAAGGGCTAGTGGTTGGCAGAGGCCTACGGGCAGTGTTAGGTTTAGGGCTCATGTTAGGCCTAGGACTAGTGGTAGTGGTAGGGGATGGGCGAGGGGTAGGGGTAACTGTCACGGGAGGGCTCCGGGTAGTCATAGGACTCCGAACGGATGTAGGGCTGGATTAGGGTGTGGCTAATGATGGGTCCAGGGTGATTTCGTAGGACACGGGTTAGTGCTCTGGCTATCAGTAGGGCAAGGTGTACCGGTTGGCAACGGGCAAGTGCTAGGCTTCGAACTATAGTGAGCACTGGGCGTTGGTCTAGGGCCCAAGGTAGGGCTACTGGGAGCGGTAGGCGTAGCGCTGGGGTAGGCAAAGGGCAAGGGGTGGGTGTCGGGGTATTCCTCGGAGTAGGCCTAGGACCAGGAGTGGTAGCTGTGGCTAGGGGTAGGGATGGGGGTGGGCCTATGGGTAGGGGGAGCTGTAGGGACAGGGGTAGGTGTAGGACCAGAGGTAGTGCTAGGCGTAGGCCAAGGGCGAGGGGTAGTGCTCGGGGTAACCTAACCCTAACCCTAACCCTAACACTAACACTAACTCTAACCCTAACCCTAACCCTAACCCTAACCCTAACCCTAACACCAAACCTAAACCTAACCCTAACCCTAACCCTAACCCTATACCTAAAACCTACCCTAACCCTAACCCTAACCCTAACCCTAACATCAACCCTAACCCTAAACCTAACCCTAACCTTAAACCTAACACCAACCCTAACCCTAACCCTAACCCTTACCCTAACACCAACCCTAACCCTAATCCTAACCCTAACCCTAACCCTAACACCAACCCTAACCCTAACCCTAACCCTAACCCTAACACCAACCCTAAACCAAACCCTAACCCTAACCCCAACCCTATGCCTAACACCAACCCTAACCCTAACCCTAACCCTAACCCTAACACCAACCCTAACCCTAACCCTAACCCTAACCCTAACACCAACCCTAACCCTAATCCTAACCCTAACCCTAACCCTAACCCTAACCCTAACACCAACCCTAACCCTAACCCTAACCCTAACCCTAACCCTAACCCTAAACCTAACACCAACCCTAACCCTAACCCTAACCCTAACCCAAACACCAACCCTAACCCTAACCCTAACCCTAACCCTAAACCCTAATCCTAACCCTAACCCTAACCCTAACACCAACCCTAACCCTAATCCTAACCCTAACCCTAACCCTAACCCTAACCCTAACACCAACCCTAACCCTAACCCTAACCCTAACCCTAACCCTAACCCTAAACCCTAATCCTAACCCTAACCCTAACCCTAACACTAACCCTAACCCTAATCCTAACCCTAACCCTAACCCTAAACCTAACACTAACCCTAACCCTAAAACCCTAACCCTAACCCTAACCCTAACCCTAACCCTATACCTAACACCAACCCTAACCCTAACCCTAACTCTAACCCTAACACCAACCCTAACCCTAACCCTAACCCTAACACCAACCCTAACTCTAATCCTAACCCTATCCCTAACCCTAACCCTAACACCAACCCTAACTGTAACCCTAACCCTAACCCTAACCCTATGCCTAACACGAACCCTAACCCTAACACCAACCCTAACCCTAACCCTAACCCTAACACCAACCCTAACCCTAACCCTAACCCTAACCCTAACCCTAACCCTAACCCTATGCCTAACACGAACCCTAACCCTAACCCTAACCCTAACCCTAACACCAACCCCATCCCTAATCCTAACCCTAACCCTAACCCTAACCCTAACACTAACCCTAACCCTAACCGTAACCCTAACACCAACCCTAACCCTAACCCTAACCCTAACCCTAACCCTATACCTAACACCAACCCTAACCCTAAACCTAACCCTAATCCTAACACCAACCCTAACACTAATCCTAACCCTAAACCTAACCCTAACCCTAACACCAACCCTAACCCTAACCCTAACCCTAAACCCTAATCCTAACCCTAACCCTAACCCTAACCCTAACCCTAACCCTAACCCTAACCCTAACAAGGGCAAGGTGTACTGGTCGGCGACGGGCAAGTTCTAGGCCTCGGACTAGAAGGAGCCATGGGCGTTGGTCTAGGGCCCGAGCTAAGGCTAGTGAGAGCGGTAGGCGTAGCGCTGGGGTAGGCATAGGGCAAGGGGTGGGTGTCGAGGTAAACCTCGGAGTAGGCCTAGGGCCAGGAGTGGGAGCTGTGGCTACTGGTAGGGTTGGGGGTGGGCCTATGGGTAGGGGGAGCTGTAGGGCCAGAGGTAGTGTTAGGACCAGAGGTAGTGCTGGGCGTAGGCCTAGGGCGAGGGGTAGTGCTCGGGGTAGGGTTAGTTGAAGGGCTAGTGTTTGGCAGAGGCCCACGGGCAGTGTTAGGGTTAGGGCTCATGTTAAGCCTAGGACTAGTGGTAGTGGTAGGGGTTGGCCGAGGACTAGGGGTAGGTGTCACGAAATGGCTCCGGGTAGTCCTAGAACTCGGAACAGGTGTAGGGCTGTATTAGGGTGTGGTAAGGGTGGGTCCAGGGTGATTTCGTAGGACACGGGTTAGTGCTATGGCTAAAGGTAGGGCAAGGTGTACTGATCGGCGTCGGGCAAGTGGTAGGCCTCGGACTAGATGGAGCACTGGGCGTTGGTCTAGGGCCCGAGCTAGGGCTAGTGGGAGCGTTAGGCGTAGCACTGGGGTAGGCATAGGGCAAAGGGTGGGTGTCGGGGTAAACCTCGGAGTAGGCTTTGGGCCAGGAGTTGGAGTTGTGGCTAGGGGTAGGGATGGGGGTGGGCCTATGGGTAGGGGGAGCTGTAGGGCCAGGGGTAGGGGTAGGAGCAGAGGTAGTGCTAGGCGTAGGCCTAGGGCGAGGGGTAGTGCTCGGGGTAGGGTTAGGTGAAGGGCTAGTGGTTGGCAGAGGCCCACGGGCAGTGTTACGGTTAGGGCTCATGTTAGGCCTAGGACTAGTGGTAGTAGTAAAGATTGGCCGAGGGCTAGGGGTAGGTGTCACGGGAGGGCTCCGGGTAGTCCTAGGACTCCGAACGGATGTGGGTCATGATTAGGGTGTGGCTAATGGTGCGTCCAGGGTGATTTCGTAGGACACGAGTTAGTGCTCTGGCTATCGGTAGGCAAGGTGTACTCGTCGGCGACGGGTAAGTGCTAGGCTTCGGACTAGAGTGAGCACTGGGCGTTGGTCTAGGGCCTGAGGTAGGGCTAGTGGGTGCGGTAAACATAGCGCTGGGGTAGGCAAAGGGCAAGGGGTGGGTGTCGGGGTAAACCACGGAGTAGGCCTAGGACCAGGAGTGGGAGCTGTGTCTAGGGATAGGGATGGCAATGGGCTTATGGGTAGGGAGAGCTGTAGGGCCAGGTGTAGGGGTAGGACCAGAGGTAGTGGTAGGCGTAGGCCTAGGGCGAGGGGTAGTGCTCAGGGTAACCTAACTGTAAACCTAACCCTAACCCTAACACCAACCCTAACCCTAACCCTAACCCTAACCCTAAACCTAACACCAACCCTAACCCTAACCCAAACCCTAACCCTAACACCAACCCTAACCCTAACCCTAACCCTAAACCCTAAACCTAACCCTAACCCTAACCCTAACCCTAACCCTAAACTTAACACCAACCCTAACCCTAACCCTAACCCTAACCCTAACTATAACACCAACCCTAACCCTAACCCTAACCCTAACCCTAACCCTAAACCTAACACCAACCCTAACCCTAACCCTAACCCTAACCCTAACAAGGCAAGGTGTCCTGGTCAGCGACGAGCAAGTCTAGGCCTCGGACTAGAGGGAGCCATGGGCGTTGGTCTAGGGCCCGAGCCTGGGCTAGTGGGAGCGGTAGGCATAGCGCTGGGGTAGGCATAGGGCAAGGGGTGTGTTTCGGGGTAAACCTCGGAGTAGGCCTAGTGCCAGAAGTTGGAGCTGTGGCTAGGGGTAGGGATGGGGGTGGGCCTATAAGTAGGGGGAGCTTTAGGGCCAGGGGAAGCGGTAGGACCAGAGGTAGTGCTAGGTGTTAGCCTAGGGCGAGGGGTAGTGCTCTGGGTAGGGTTAGGTGAAGGGCTTGTGGTTGGCTGATGCCCACGGGCAGTGTTAGTCTTAGGGCTCATGTTAGGCCTAGGACTAGTGGTAGTGGTAGGGGTTGGCCGAGGGCTAGAGATAGGTGTCACGGGAGAGCTCCGGGTAGTCCTAGGACTCAAAACGGGTGTAGGGCTGCATTAGGGTGTGGTAAGGGTGGGTCCAGGGTGATTTCGTAGGACACGGGTTAGTGCTCTGGCTAACGGTAGGGCAAGGTGTACTGGTCAGCGTCGGGCAGGTGGTAGGCCTCGGACTATAGGGAGCACTGGGCGTTGGTCTAGGGCCCGAGCTAGGGCTAGTGGGAGCAGTAGGCGTAGCACTGGGGTAGGAATAGGGCAAGGGGTGGGTGTCGGGGTAAACCTCGGAGTAGGCTTTGGGCCAGAGGTTGGAGTTGTGGCTAGGGGTAGGGATGGGGGTGGGCGTATAAGTAGGGGGAGCTGTAGGGCCAGGGGTAGGGGTAGGACCAGAGGTAGTGCTAGGCGTAAGCCTAGGGCGAGGGGTAGTGCTCGGGGTAGGGTTAGGTGAAGGGCTAGTGGTTGGGAGAAGCCTACGGGCAGTGTTAGGTTTAGGGCTCATGTTAGGCCTAGGACTAGTGGTAGTGGTAGGGGATGGGCGAGGGCTAGGGGTAACTGTCACGGGAGGGCTCCGGGTAGTCATAGGACTCCGAACGGATGTAGGGCTGGATTAGGGTGTGGCTAATGATGGGTCCAGGGTGATTTCGTAGGACACGGGTTAGTGCTCTGGCTATCGGTAGGGCAAGGTGTACCGGTTGGCGACGGGCAAGTGCTAGGCTTCGAACTAGAGTGAGCACTGGGCGTTGGTCTAGGGCCCGAGGTAGGGCTAGTGGGAGCGGTAGGCGTAGCGCTGGGGTAGGCAAAGGGCAAGGGGTGGGTGTCGGGGTAAACCTCGGAGTAGGCCTAGGACCAGGAGTGGGAGCTGTGGCTAGGGGTAGGGATGGGGGTGGGCCTATGGGTAGGGGGAGCTGTAGGGACAGGGGTAGGGGTAGGACCAGAGGTAGTGCTAGGCGTAGGCCAAGGGCGAGAAGTAGTGCTCGGGGTAACCTAACCCTAACCCTAACCCTAACACTAACACTAACCCTAACCCTAACCCTAACCCTAACCCTAACACCAAACCTAAACCTAACCCTAACCCTAACCCTAACCCTATACCTAACACCTACCCTAACCCTAACCCTAACCCTAACCCTAACACCAACCCTAACCCTAACCCTAACCCTAACCCAACCCTAAACCTAACACCAACCCTAACCCTAACCCTAACCCTAACACCAACCCTAACCCTAATCCTAACCCTAACCCTAACCCTAACACCAACCCTAACCCTAACCCTAACCCTAACCCTAACACCAACCCTAAACCAAACCCTAACCCTAACCCCAACCCTATGCCTAACACCAACCGTAACCCTAACCCTAACCCTAACCCTAACACCAACCAAACCCTAATCCTAACCCTAACCCTAACAATAACCCTAACACTAACCCTAACCCTAACCCTAACACTACCCTAACCCTAACCCTAACCCTAACCCTAACCCTATACCTAACACCAACCCTAACCCTAACCCAAAACCTAACCCTAACACCAACCCTAACCCTAACCCTAACCCTAACCATAACACCAACCCTAACCCTAATCCTAACCCTAACCCTAACCCTAACCGTAACCCTAACAGCAACCCTAACCCTAACCCTAACCCTAACCCTAACCCTAACCCTAACCCTAAACCTAACACCAACCCTAACCCTAACCCTAACCCTAACCCAAACACCAACCCTAACCCTAACCCTAACCCTAAACCCTAATCCTAACCCTAACCCTAACACTAACACTAACCCTAACCCTAACACTAACCCTAACACCAACCCTAACCCTAATCCTAACCCTAACCCTAACACCAACCCTAACCCTAATAACAACCTTAACCCTAATCCTAACCCTAAACCTAACACCAACCCTAACCCTAACCCTAACCCTAAACCCTAACCCTAACCCTAACCCTAACCCTAACAAGGGCAAGGTGTACTGGTCAGCGACGGGCAAGTTCTAGGCCTCGGACTAGAGGGAGCCATGGGCGTTGGTCTAGGGCCCGAGCTAGGGCTAGTGAGAGCGGTAGGCATAGCGCTGGGGTAGGCATAGGGCAAGGGGTGGGTGTCGAGGTAAACCTCGGAGTAGGCCTAGGGCCAGGAGTGGGAGCTGTGGCTAGGGGTAGGGTTGGGGGTGGGCCTATGGGTAGGGGGAGCTGTAGGGCCAGGGGTAGTGGTAGGACCAGAGGTAGTGCTAGGCGTAGGCCTAGGGCGAGGGGTAGTGCTCGGGGTAGGGTTAGTTGAAGGGCTAGTGTTTGGCAGAGGCACACGGGCAGTGTTAGGGTTAGGGCTCATGTTAAGCCTAGGACTAGTGGTAGTGGTAGGGGTTGGCCGAGGACTAGGGGTAGGTGTCACGAAATGGCTCCGGGTAGTCCTAGGACTCGGAACAGGTGTAGGGCTGTATTAGGGTGTGGTAATGGTGTGTCCAGGGTGATTTCGTAGGACACGGGTTACTGCTCTGGCTAACGGTAGGGCAAGGTGTACTGGTCGGCGACGGACAAGTGCTAGGCCTCGGACTAGATGAGCCCTGGGCTTTGGACTAGGGCCCGAGCTACGACTAGTGGGAGCGATAGGCGTAGCGCTGGGGTAGGCATAGGGCAAGGGGTGGGTGTCGGGGTAAACCTCGGAGTAGGCCTAGGTCCAGGAGTGGGAGCTGTGGCTAGGGGTAGGGATGGGGGTGGGCCTATGGGTAGGGGAAGCTGTAGGGCCAGGGATAGGGGTAGGACCAAAGGTAGTGCTAGGCGTAGGCCTAGGGCGAGAAGTAGTGCTTGGGGTAACCTAACCCTAACCCTAACCCTTACACTAACCCTAACCCTAACCCTAACACCAACCCTAAAGCTAACCCTAACCCTAACCCGAACCCTATACCTAACACCAACCCTAACCCTAACCCTAACCCTAACCCTAACACCAACCCTAACCCTAACCCTAACCCTAACCCTAACCCTAACACCAACCCTAACTCTAACCCTAACCCTAACCCTAACACCAACCCTAACCCTAATCCTAACCCTAACCCTAACCCTAACACCAACCCTAACCCTAACCTTAACCCTAACCCTAACACCAACCCTAACCCTAACCCTAACCCTAACCCTAACCCTATACCTAACACCAACCCTAACCCTAACCCTAACACTAACACCAACCCTAACCCTAATCCTAACCGTAACCCTAACCCTAACCCTAACACTAACCCTAACCCTAACCCTAACACCAACCCTAAACCTAACCCTAACCCTAACCCTAACCCTATACCTAACACCAACCCTAACCCTAACCCTAACCCTAACACCAACCCTAACCCTTACCGTAACCCTAACCCTAACCCTAACCCTAACCCTAACACCAACCCTAACCCTTATCCTAACCCTAACCCTAACCCTAACCCTAACCCTAACACCAACCCTAACCCTAACCCTAACCCTAAACCTAACACCAACCCTAACCCTAACCCTAACCCTAACACCAACCCTAACCCTAACCCTAACCCTAAACCCTAATCCTAACCCTAACCCTAACCCTAACCCTAACCCTAACCCTAACCCTAACCCTAACGCTAACCCTAACAAGGGCAAGGTGTACTGGTCAGCGACGGGCAAGTTCTAGGCCTCGGACTAGAGGGAACCATGGGCGTTGGTCTAGGGCCCGAGCTAGGGCTAGTGAGAGCGGTAGTCGTAGCGCTGGGGTAGGCATAGGGCAAGGGGGGAGTGTCGAGGTAAACCTCGGAGTAGGCCTAGGGCCAGGAGAGGGAGCTGTGGCTAGGGGTAGGGATGGGGGTGGGCCTATAAGTAGGGGGAGCTGTAGAACCAGGGGTAGGGGTAGGACCAGAGGTAGTGCTAGGCGTAAGCCTAGGGCGAGGGCCCGTGCTCGGGGTAGGGTTATGTGAAGGGCTAGTGGTTGGCAGAGGCCCACGGGCAGTGTTAGGGTTAGGGCTCATGTTAGGCCTAGGACTAGTGGTAGTGGTAGTGGATGGCCGAGGGCTAGGGGTAACTGTCACAAGAGGGCTCCGGGTAGTCCTAGGACTCCGAACGGATGTAGGGCTGGATTAGGGTGTGGAAAGCGTGAGTCCAGGGTGATTTCGTAGGACACGGGTTACTGCACAGGCTAACAGTAGGGCAAGGTGTACTGGTCGGCCTCGGGCAAGTGGTAGACCTCTGACTAGATGAGCACTGGGCGTTGGTCTAGGGCCCGAGCTAGGGCTAGTGGGAGCGATAGGCGTAGCGCTGGGGTAGGCATATAGCAAGGGGTGGAGTCAAGGTAAACCTCGGAGTAGGCTTTGGCCCAGGAGTTGGAGTTGTGGATAGGGGTATGGATGGAGGTGGGCCCATGGGTAGGGGGAGCTGTAGGGCCAGGGGTAGCGGTAGGACCAGAGGTAATGCTAGGCGTACGCCTAGGGCGAGGGGTAGTGCTCGGGGTAGGGTTATTTGAAGGGCTAGTGGTTGGCAGAGGCCCACGGTCAGTGTTAAGGTTAGGGCTCAAGTTAAGCCTAGGACTAGTGGTAGTGGTAGGGGTTGGCCGAGGGCTAGGGGTAGGTGTCATGGGAGGGCTCCGAATCGTCCTAGGACTCGGAACGGGTGTAGGGCTGGATTAGGGTGTGGTAAGGGTGGGTCCAGGGTGATTTCCTAGGACACGGGTTAGTGTTCTGGCTATTGGTAGGCAAGGTGTACTGGTCGGCGACGGGCAAGTGCTAGGATTCGGACTAGAGTGAGCACTGGGCGTTGGGTTTAGGGCCCGAGCTAGGGCTAGAGGGAGCGTTAGGCGTAGCGCTGGGGTAGGCATAGGGCAAGGGGTGGGTGTCGGGGTAAACCTCGGAGTAGGCCTAGTGCCAGGAGTTGGAGCTGTGGCTAGGGGTAGTAATTTGGGTGGACCTATGGTTATGGGGAGCTGTAGGGCCAGAGGTAGTGGTAGGACCAGAGGTAATGCTAGGCGTAGGCCTAGGGCGATTGGTAGTGCTCGGGGTAGGGTTATGTGAAGGGCTAGTGGTTGGCTGAGACCCACGGGCAGTGTTAGGGTTAGGGCTCATGTTAGGCCTAGGACTAGTGGTAGTGGTAGAAAATGGCCGATGGCTAGGGGTAGGTGTCACGGGAGGGCTCTGGGTAGTCCTAGGACTCCGAACGGATGTGGGGCATGATTAGGGTGTGGCTAATGGTGGGTCCAGGGTGATTTCGTAGGACAAGGGTTAGTGCTCTTGCTATCGGTAGGGAAAGTTGTACTGGTCGGTGACGGGCAAGTGCAAGGCTTCTGACTAGAGTGAGCACTGGGCGTTGGTCTAGTGCCCGAGGTAGGGCTAGTGGGAGCGGGAGACGTAGCGCTGGGGTTGGCAAAAGGCAAGGGGTGGGTGTCGGGGTAAACCTCAAAGTAGGCCAAGGACCAGGAGTGGCAGCTGTGGCTAGGGGTAGGGATGGCGGTGGGCCTATGGGTAGGGGGAGCTGTAGGGCCAGGGGTAGGGGTAGGACCAGAGGTAGTGCTAGACGTAGGCCTAGGGCGAGGGGTAGTGCTCGGGGTAGGGTTAGTTGAAGGGCTAGTGGTTGGCAGAGGCCCACGGGCAGTGTTAGGGTTAGGGCTCATGTTAAGCCTAGGACTAGTGGTAGTGGTAGGGATTGGCCGAAGGCTAGGGGTAGGTGTCACGGGAGGGCTCCGGGTAGGTCTAGGACTCGGAACAGGTGTAGGGCTGGATTACGGTTGGTAAGGGTGTGTCCAGGGTGATTTCGTAGGACACGGGTTACTGCTCTGGCTAACGGTTGGGCAAGGTGTACTGGTCGGCGACGGGCAACTGCTAGGCCTCGGACTAGATGAGCACTGGGCGTTGGGTTTAGGGCCCGAGCTAGGGCTAGAGGGAGCGTTAGGCGTAGCGCTGGGGTAGGCATAGGGCAAGGGGTGGGTGTCGGGGTAAACCTCGGAGTCGGCCTAGTGCCAGGAGTTGGAGCTGTGGGTAGGCGTAGGGATTTGGGTGGGCCTATGGTTAGTGGGAGCTGTAGGGCCAGGGGTAGCGGTAGGACCAGAGGTAGTGCTAGGCATAGGCCTAGGGCGAGGGGTAGTGCTCTGGGTAGGGATGGTGAAGGGCTAGTGGTTGGCTGAGGCCCACGGGCAGTGTTAGTCTTAGGGCTCATGTTAGGCCTAGGACTAGTGGTAGTGGTAGGGGATGTCCGAGGTCTAGGGATAGGTGTCACGGGAGTGCTCTGGGTAGTCCTAGGACTCGGAACGGGTGTAGGGCTGGATTAGGGTGTGGTAAGGGTGGGTCCAGTGTGATTTCGTAGGACACGGGTTAGTGCTCTGCTAACAGTAGGGCAAGGTGTACTGGTCGGGGACGGGCAAGTGCTAGGCCTCGGACTAGATGAGTACTGGGCGTTGGTCTAGGGCCCGAGCTAGGGCTAGTGGGAGCGATAGGCGTAGCGCTGGGGTAGGCATAGGGCAAGGGGTGGGTGTCGGGGTAAACCTCGGAGTAGGCCTAGTGCCAGGAGTTGGAGCTGTGGCTAGGGGTAGGGATTTGGGTGGACCTATGGTTATGGGGAGCTGTAGGGCCAGAAGTAGTGGTAGGACCAGAGGTAATGCTAGGCGTAGGCCTAGGGCGATTGGTAGTGCTCGGGGTAGGGTTAGGTGAAGGGCTAGTGGTTGGCAGAGGCCCACGGGCAGTGTTAGGGTTAGGGCTCATGTTAGGCCTAGGACTAGTGGTAGTGGTAGGAAATGGCCGATGGCTAGGGGTAGGTGTCACGGGAGGGCTCTGGGTAGTCCTAGGACTCCGAACGGATGTGGGGCATGATTATGGTGTGGCTAATGGTGGGTCCAGGGTGATTTCGTAGGACAAGGATTAGTGCTCTTGCTATCGGTAGGGCAAGGTGTACTGGTCGGTGACGGGCAAGTGCTAGGCTTCTGACTAGAGTGAGCACTGGGCGTTGGTCTAGGGCCCGAGGTAGGGCTAGTGGGAGCGGGAGACGTAGCGCTGGGGTAGGCAAAGGGCAAGGGGTGGGTGTCGGGGTAAACCTCGGAGTAGGCCAAGGACCAGGAGTGGGAGCTGTGGCTACGGGTAGGGATGGCGGTGGGCCTATGGTTAGGGGGAGATGTAGGGCCAGGGGTAGGGGAAGGACCAGAGGTAGTGCCAGGCGTAGGCCTAGGGGGAGGGGTATTGCTCGAAGTAACCTAACCCTAACCCTAACCCTAACCCTAAAACTAACCCTAACCCTAACCCTAACACTAACACCAAACCTAACCCTAACCCTAACCCTAAACCTAACCATAAACCTAACCGCAACCCTAACCCTAATCCTAACCTTAACCCTAACACCAACCCTAATCTATCCCTAACCCTAAACCCTAACCCTAACCCTAACCCTAACCCTAACAAGGGCAAGGTGTACTAGTCAGCGACGGGCAAGTTCTAGGCCTCGGACTAGAGGGAGCCATGGGTGTTGGTCTAGGGCCCGAGCTAGGGCTAGTGGGAGCGGTAGGCGTAGCGCTGGGGTAGGCATAGGGCAAGGGGTGGGTGTCGAGGGAAACCTCGGAGTAGGCTTTGGCCCAGGAGTTGGAGTTGTGGCTAGGGGTAGGGATGGGGGTGGGCCCATGAGTAGGGGGAGCTGTAGGGCCAGGGGTAGCGGTAGGACCAGAGGTAGTGCTAGGCGTAAGCCTAGGGCGAGGGGTAGTGCTCGGGGTAGGGTTAGGTGAAGGGCTAGTGGTTGGCAGAGGCCCACGGGCAGTGTTAGGTTTAGGGCTCATGTTAGGCCTAGGACTAGTGGTAGTGGTAGGGGATGGGCGAGGGCTAGGGGTAACTGTCACGGGAGGGCTCCGGGTAGTCCTAGGACTCCGAACGGATGTAGGGCTGGATTAGGGTGTGGCTAATGGTGGGTCCAGGGTGATTTCGTAGGACACGGGTTAGTGCTCTGGCTATCGGTAGGGCAAGGTTTACTGGTCGGCGACGGGCAAGTGCTAGGCCTCGACTAGATGAGCACTGGGCGTTGGGTTTAGGGCCCGAGCTAGGGCTAGAGGGAGCGTTAGGCGTAACGCTGGGGTAGGCATAGGGCAAGGGGTGGGTGTCGGGGTAAACCTCGGAGTCGGCCTAGTGCCAGGAGTTGGAGCTGTGGGTAGGCGTAGGGATTTGGGTGGGCCTATGGTTAGTGGGAGCAGTAGGGCCAGGGGTAACGGTAGGACCAAAGGTAGTGCTAGGCATAGGCCTAGGGCGAGGGGTAGTGCTCTGGGTAGAGATGGTGAAGGGCTAGTGGTTGGCTGAGGCCCACGGGCAGTGTTAGTCTTAGGGCTCATGTTAGGCCTAGGACTAGTGGTAGTGGTAGGGGATGGCCGAGGGCTAGGGATAAGTGTCACGGGAGTGCTCTGGGTAGTCCTAGGACTCGGAACGGGTGTAGGGCTGGATTAGGGTGTGGTAAGGGTGGGTCCAGTGTGATTTCGTAGGACACGGGTTAGTGCTCTTCTAACAGTAGAGAAAGGTGTACTGGTCGGGGACGGGCAAGTGCTAGGGCTCGGACTAGATGAGTACTGGGCGTTGGTCTAGGGCCCGAGCTAGGGCTAGTGGGAGCGATAGGCGTAGCGCTGGGGTAGGCATAGGGCAAGGGGTGGGTGTCGGGGTAAACCTCGGAGTATACCTAGTGCCAGGATTTGGAGCTGTGGCTAGGGGTAGGGATGGCGGTGGGCCTATGGGTAGGGGGAGATGTAGGGCCAGTGGTAGGGGAAGGACCAGAGGTAGTGCCAGGCGTAGGCCTAGGGGGAGGGGTATTGCTCGAAGTAACCTAACCCTAACCCTAACCCTAACCCTAAAACTAACCCTAACCCTAACCCTAACATTAACCTTAACCCTAACACTAACCCTAACCCTAACCCTAAACCTAACACCAACCCTAACCCTAATCCTAACCCTAACCTTAACCCTAACCCTAACCCTAACACCAACCCTAACCCTAACCCTAACCCTAAACCTAACACCAAAACTAACCCTAACCCTAACCCTAACCTTAACACCAACCCTAACCCTAACCCTAACCCTAAACCCTAATCCTAACCCTAACCCTAACCCTAACCCTAATTCTAACCCTAACAAGGACAAAGTGTACTGGTCAGCGACGGGCAAGTTCTAGGCCTCGGACTAGAGGGAGCCATGGGCGTTGGTGGAGGGCCCGAGCTAGGGCTAGTGGGAGCGGTAGGCGTGACGCTGGGGTAGGCATAGGGCAAGGGGTGGGTGTCGAGGTAAACCTCGGAGTAGGCCTAGGGCCAGGAGTGGGAGCTGTGGCTAGGGGTAGGGATGGGGGTGGGATTATAAATAGGGGGAGCTGTAGGGCCACGGGTAGGTGTAGGACCAGAGGTAGTCCTAGACGTAGGCCTAGGGCGAGGGGTAGTGCTCGGGGTAACCTAACCCTAACCCTAACACCAACCCTAACCCTAACACTAACCCTAACACCAACCCTAACCCTAACCCTATACCTAACACCAACCCTAACCCTAACCCTAACCCTAACCCTAACACCAACCCTAACCCTAACCCTAACCCTAACCCTAACCCTAACCCTAACACCAACCCTAACTCTAACCCTAACGCTAACCCTAACACCAACCCTAACCCTAATCCTAACCCTAACCCTAACACTAACACCAACCCTAACCCTAACCCTAACCCTAACCCTAACACCAACCCTCACCCTAACCCTAACACTAACCCTATACCTAACACCAAACCTAACCCGAACCCTAACCCTAAGCCTAACACCAACCCTAACCCTAATCCTAACTCTAACCCTAACCCTAACCCTAACCCTAACCCTAACACCAACCCTAACCCTAACCCTAACCCTAACCCTAACCCTATGCCTAACACGAACCCTAACCCTAAACCTAACCCTAACCCTAACACCAACCCTAACCCTAATCCTAACCATAACCCTAACCCTAACCCTAACCCTAACCCTAACACCAACCCTAACCCTAACCCTAACCCTAACCCTATACCTAACACCAACCCTAACCCTAACCCTAACCCTAACCCTAACACCAACCCTAACCCTAACCCTAACCCTAACACCAACCCTAAACCTAATCCTAACCCTAACCCTAACCCTAACCCTAACACCAACCCTAACCGTAACCCTAACCCTAACCCTAACCCTAAACCTAACACCAACCCTAACCCTAACCCTAACCCTAACCCTAACACCAACACTAACCCTAACCCTAACCCTAAACCTAACCCTAACACCAACCCTAACCCTAAACCTAACCCTAACCCTAACACCAACCCTAACCCTAATCCTAACCCTAACCCTAACCCTAACACCAACCCTAACCCTAACCCTAACCCTAACACCAACCCTAAACCTAACCCTAACCCTAACCCTAACCCTATGCCTAACACGAACCCTAACCCTAACCCTAACCCTAACACCAAACCTAACCCTAACCCTAACCCTAACCCTAAACCTAACACCAACCCTAATCCTAACCCAAACACTAACCCTAACACCAACCCTAACCCTAACCCTAACCCTAACTCTAACCCTAACCCTAACCCTAACACCAACCCTAACCCTAACCCTAACCCTAACCCTAACACCAACCCTAACCCTAACCCTAACTTTAAACCTAACACCAACCCTAACCCTAACCCAAACACTAACCCTAACACCAACCCTAACCCTAACCCTAACCCTAACCCTAACACCAACCCTAACCCTAACCCTAACCCTAACTCTAACCCTAACCCTAACCCTAACACCAACCCTAACCCTAACCCTAACCCTAACACCAACCCTAACCCTAACCCTAACCCTAACTCCAACCCTAACCCTAACCCTAACCCTAACCTAACACCAACCCTAACCCTAACCCTAACCCTAACCCTAACCCTATGCCTAACACCAACACTAACCCTAACCCTAACCCTAACCCTAACCCTAACACCAACCCTAACCGTAATCCTAACCCTAACCCTAACCCTAACCCTAACACTAACCCTAACCCTAACCCTAACCCTAACCCTAACACCAACCCTAACCCTAACCCTAACCCTAACCCTAACCCTATACCTAACACCAACCCTAACCCTAACCCTAACCCTAACCCTAACACCAAACCTAACCCTAACCCTAACCCTAACCCTAACCCTAACACCAACCCTAACCCTAATCCTAACCCTAACCCTAACCCTAACCCTAACCCTAACCCTAACACCAACCCTAACCCTAACCCTAACCCTAATCCTAACCCTAAACCTAACACCAACCCTAACCCTAACCCTAACCCTAACCATAACACCAAACCTAACCCTAATTCTAACCCTAAACCCTAATCCTAACCCTAACCCTAACCCTAACCCTAACACTAATTCTAACCCTAATCCTAACCCTAACCCCAACCCTAACCCTAACCCTAACCCTAAACCTAACCCTATACCTAACACCAACCCTAACCCTAACCCTAACCCTAACCCTAACACCAACCCTAACCCTAACCCTAAACCTAACACCAACCCTAACCCTAATCCTAACCCTAACCCTAACCCTAACCCTAACACCAACCCTAACCGTAACACCAACCCTAACCCTAACCCTAACCCTAACCATAACACCAAACCTAACCCTAATTCTAACCCTAAACACTAATCCTAACCCTAACCCTAACCCTAACCCTAACACTAACCCTAACCCTAATCCTAACCCTAACCCCAACCCTAACCCTAACCCTAACCCTAAACCTAACCCTATACCTAACACCAACCCTAACCCTAACCCTAACCCTAACCCTAACACCAACACTAACCCTAACCCTAAACCTAACACCAACCCTAACCCTAATCCTAACCCTAACCCTAACCCTAACCCTAACACCAACCCTAACCGTAACCCTAACCCTAACCCTAACCCTAAACCTAACACCAACCCTAACCCTAACCCTAACCCTAACACCAACCCTAACCCTAACCCTAACACTAAACCCTAATCCTAACCCTAACCCTAACCCTAACAAGGGCAAGGTGTAGTGGTCAGCGACGGGCAAGTTCTAGGCCTCGGACTAGAAGGAGCCATGTGCGTTGGTCTAGGGCCCGAGCTAGGGCTAGTGGTAGTGATAGGCGTAGTGCTGGGGTAGGTCTACGGCAAGGGGTGGGTGTCGGGGTAAACCTCGGAGTAGGCCTAGTGCCAGGAGTTGGAGCTGTGGCTAGGGATAGGGATTTGGGTGGGCCTATGGGTAGGGGGAGCTGTAGGGCCAGGGGTAGCGGTAGGACCAGAGGTAGTGCTAGGCGTAGGCCTACGGCGAAGGGTAGTGCTCTGGGTAGGGTTAGGTGATGGGCTAGTGGTTGGCAGAGGCCCACGGGCAGTGTTAGTCTTAGGGCTCATGTTAGGCCTAGGACTAGTGGTAGTGGTAGGGGTTGGCCGAGGGCTAGGGGTAGGTGTCACGGGAGCGCTCCGGGTAGTCCTAGGACTCTGAACAGGTGTAGGGCTGGATCAGGGTGTGGTAAGTGTGGGTCCAGTGTGATTTCGTAGGACACGGGTTAGTGCTCTGCTAACAGTAGGGCAAGGTGTACTGGTCAAGGACGGGCAAGTGCTAGGCCTCGGACTAGATGAGCACTGGGCGTTGGTCTAGGGCCCGAGCTAGGGCTAGTGGTAGCGATAGGCGTAGCGCTGGGGTAGGCATAGGGCAAGGGTTGGGTGTCGAGGTAAACCTCGGAGTAGGCCTAGTGCCAGGAGTTGGAGCTGTGGCTAGGGGTAGAGATTTGGGTGGACCTATGGTTATGGGGAGCTGTAGGTCCAGGGGTAGCGGTAGGACCAGAGGTAGTGCTAGGCGTAGGCCTAGGGCGAGGGGTAGTGCTCTGGGTAGGGATGGTGAAGGGCTAGTGGTTAGCTGAGGCCCACGGGCAGTGTTACGGTTAGGGCTCATGTTAGGCCTAGGACTATTGGTAGTGGTAGGGGTTGGCCGAGGGCTCGGGGTAGGTGTCACGGGAGGGCTACGGGTAATCCTAGGACTCGGAACGGGTGTAGGGCTGGATTAGGGTGTGGTAAGTGTGGGTCCAGGGTGATTTCATAAAACACGGGTTAGTGCTATGGCTAACGGTAGGGCAAGGTGTACTGGTCGGGGTCGGGCAAGTGGTAGGCCTCGGACTAGAGGGAGCACAGGGCGTTGGTCTAGGGCCCGAGCTAGGGCTAGTAGGAGAGGTAGGCGTAGCACTTGGGTAGGCATAGGGCAAGTGGTGGGTGTTGGGGTAAACCTCGGTGTAGGCTTTGGGCCAGGAGTTGGAGTTGTGGCTAGGGGTAGGGATGGGGGTGGGCCTATGGATAGGGGGACCTGTAGAGCCAAGGGTAGGGGTAGGACCAGAGGTAGTGGTAGGCGTAGGCCTAGTGCGATTGGTAGTGCTCGGGGTAGGGTTAGGTGAAGGGCTAGTGGTTGGCAGAGGCCCACGGACAGTGTTAGGGTTAGGGCTCATGTTAGGACTAGGACTATTGGTAGTGGTAGGAAATGGCCGATGGCTAGGGGTAGGTGTCACGGGAGGGCTCTGGGTAGTCCTAGGATTCCGAACGGATGTGGGGCATGATTAGGGTGTGGCTAATGGTGGGTCCAGGGTGATTTCGTAGGACAAGGATTAGTGCTCTGGCTATCGGTAGGGCAAGGTGTACTGGTCTGTGACGGGCAAGTGCTAGGCTTCTGACTAGAGTGAGCACTGGGCGTTGGTCTAGGGCCCGAGGTAGGGCTAGTGGGAGCGGGAGACGTAGCGCTGGGGTAGGCAAAGGGCAAGGGGTGGGTGTCGGGGTAAACCTCGGAGTAGTTCAAGGACCAGGAGTGGGAGCTGTGGCTAGGGGTAGGGATGGCGGTGGGCCTATGGGTAGGGAGAGATGTAGGGCCAAAGGTAGGGGTAGGACCAGAGGTAGTGCCAGGCGTAGGCCTAGGGCGAGAGGTATTGCTCGAAGTAACCTAACCCTAACCCTAACCCTAACCCTAAAACTAACCCTAACCCTAACCCTAACCCTAACACCAAACCTAACCCTAACCCTAACCCTAACCCTACCATAAACCTAATCGCAACCCTAACCCTAATCCTAACCCTAACCCTAAAACCAACCCTAACCCTAACCCTAACCCTAAAACCTAACCCTAACCATAACCCTAACCCTAACCCTAACCCTAACCCTAACCCTAACAAGGGCAAGGTGTACTAGTCAGCGACGGGCAAGTTCTAGGCCTCGGACTAGAGGGAGCCATGGGCGTTGGTCTAGGGCCCGAGCTAGGGCTAGTGGGAGCGGTAGGCGTAGCGCTGGAGTACGCATAGGGCAAGGGGTGGGTGTCGAGGTAAACCTCGGAGTAGGCTTTGGCCCAGGAGTTGGAGTTGTGGCTAGGGGTAGGGATGGGGGTGGGCCCATGAGTAGGGGGAGCTGTAGGGCCAGGGGTAGCGGTAGGACCAGAGGTAGTGCTAGGCGTAGGCCTAGGGCGAGGGGTAGTGCTCGGGGTAGGGTTAGTTAAAGGGCTAGTGGTTGGCAGAGGCCCACGGGCAGTGTTAGGGTTAGGGCTCATGTTAAACCTAGGAAGAGTGGTAGTGGTAGGGATTAGCCGAGGGCTAGGGGTAGGTGTCCCGGGAGGGCCCCAGGTAGTCCTAGGACTCGGAACAGGTGTAGGGCTGGATTAGGGTGTGGTAAGGGTGGGTCCAGGGTGATTTCGTAGGACACGCCTTAGTGCTCTGGCTAAGGGTAGGTCAAGGCGTACTGGTCGGCGACAGACAAGTGCTAGGCCTCGGACTAGATGAGCACTGGGCGATGGTCTAGGGCCAGAGCTAGGGCTAGTGGGAGCGATAGGCGTAGCGCTGGGGTAGGCATAGGGCAAGGGGTGGGTGTCCGGGTAAACCTCAATGTAGACCTAGGGCCAGGAGTTTGAGCTGTGGCTAGGGGTAGGAATTTGGGTGGGCCTATGGGTAGGGGGAGCTGTAGGGCCAGGGGTAGCGGTAGGACCAGAGGTAGTGCTAGGCGTAGGCCTAGGGCGAGGGGTAGTGCTCTGGGTAGGGTTAGGTGAAGGGCTAGTGGTTGGCAGAGGCCCACGGGCAGTGTTAGGGTTAGGGCTCATGTTAAGCCTAGGAGTAGTGGTAGTGGTAGGGGTTGGCCGAGGGCTAGGGGTAGGTGTCACGAGAGGGCTCCGGGTAGCCTTAGGACTCGGAACAGGTGTAGGGCTGGATTAGGGTGTGGTAAGGGTGGGTCCAGGGTGATTTCGTAGGACACAGGTTACTGCTCTGGCTAACGGTAGGGCAAGGTGTACTGGTCGGCCTCGGGTAAGTGGTAGGCCTCTGACTAGAGGGAGCACTGGGCGTTGGTCTAGGGCCCGAGCTAGGGCTAGTGGGAGCGGTAGGCGTAGCGCTGGGGTAGGCATAGGGCAAGGGGTGGGTGTCGGGTTAAACTTCGGAGTAGGCTTTGGGCCAGGAGTTGGAGTTGTGGCTAAGGGTAGGGGTGGGGGTGGGCCCATAGGTAGGAGGAGCTGTAGGCCCAGAGGTAGGGGTAGGACCAGAGGTAGTGTTAGGCGTAGGCCTAGGGCGAGGGGTAGTGATCGGGGTAACCTGACCCTAACCCTAACCCTAACCCTAACCTAACCCTAACCCTACCACCAACCCTAACCCTGATTCTAACCCTAACCCTAACCCTAAACCTAACACTAACCCTAACCCTAACCCTAACCCTAACCCTAACCCTAACCCTAAACCTAACCCTAACCCTAACCCTAACAAGGGCAAGGTGTACTGGTCAGCGACGGGCAAGTTCTAGGCTTCGGACTAGAGGGAGCCATGGGCGTTGGTCTACTGCCCGAGCTAGGGCTAGTGGGAGCGGTAGGCGTAGCGCTGGGGTAGGCATAGAGCAAGGGGTGGGTGTCGAGGTAAACCTCGGAGTAGGCCTAGGGCCAGGAGTGGGAGCAGTGGCTAGGGGTAGGGGTGGGGTGGGCCTATGGGTAGGGGGAGCTGTAGGGCCAGGTGTAGGGGTAGGACCAGAAGTAGTGCTAGGCGTAGGCCTAGGGTGAGGGGTAGTGCTCGGGGTAGGGTTACTTGAAGGGCTAGTGGTTGGCAGAGGCCCACGGGCAGTGTTAGGGTTAGGGCTCATGTTAAGCCTAGGACTAGTGGTAGTGGTAGGGGTTGGCCGAGGGCTAGGGGTAGGTGTCACGGGAGGGCTCCGGGTTGTCCTAGGACTCGGAACAGGTTTAGGGCTGGATTAGGGTGTGGTAAGGGTGGGTTCAGGGTGATTTCGTAGGACACCGGTTACTGCTCTGCTAACGGTAGGGCAAGGTGTACTGGTCGGCGACGGGCAAGTGCTAGGCCTCAGACTAGATGAGCACTGGGCGTTGGTCTAGGGCCCGAGCTAGGGCTGGTGGGAGCGATAGGCGTAGCGCTGGGGTAGGCATAGGGCAAGGGGTGGGTGTCGGGGTAAACCTCGGAGTAGGCCTAGTGCCAGGAGTTGGAGCTGTGGCTAGGGGTAGGGATTTGGGTGGACCTATAGTTATGGGGAGCTGTAGGGCCAGGGGTAGCGGTAGGACCAGAGGTAGTGCTAGGCGTAGGCCTAGGGCGAGGGGTAGTGCTCTGGGTAGGGATGCTGAAGGGCTAGTGGTTAGCTGAGGCCCACGGGCAGTGTTAGGGTTAGGGCACATGTTAGGCCTAGGACTAGTGGTAGTGGTAGGGGTTGGCCGAGGGCTAGGGGCAGGTGTCACGGGAGAGTTCCGGGTAGTCCTAGGACTCGGAACAGGTGTAGGGCTGGATTAGGGTGTGGTAAGCGTGGGTCCAGTGTGATTTCGCAGGACAAGGGTTAGTGATCTGGCTATCGGTAGGGCAAGGTGTACTGGTCGGTGACGGGCAAGTGCTAGGCTTCGGACTAGAGTGAGCACTGGGCGTTGGTCTAGGGACCGAGGTAGGGCTAGTGGGAGCGGTAGGCGTAGCGCTGTGGTAGGCAAAGGGCAAGGGGTGTGTGTCGGGGTAAACCTCGGTGTAGGCCTAGGTCCAGGAGTGGGAGCTGTGGCTAGGGGTAGGGATGGGGGTGGGCCTATGGATAGGGGGAGCTGTAGGGCCAGGGGTAGGAGTAGGACAAAAGGTAGTGCTAGGCGTAGGCCTAGGGCGAGGGGTGGTGCTCGGGGAAACCTAACACTAACCCTAACCCTAACACTAACCCTAACCCTAACCCTAACCCTAACACCAACCCTAACCCAAACCCTAACCCTAACCCTAACACTAACCCTATACCTAACACCAACCCTAACACTAACCCTAACCCTAACCCTAACACCAACCCTAACCCTAAACCTAACCCTAACCCTAACCCTAACCCTAACACAAACCCTAACTCTAACCCTAACCCTAACCCTAACACCAACCCTAATCCTAATCCTAACCCTAACCCTAACCCTAACACCACCCTAACCCTAACCTTAACCCTAACCCTAACACCCACCCTAACCCTAACCCTAACCCTAACCCTATACCTAACACAAACCCTAACCCTAACCCTAACCCTAACACCAACCCTAACCCTAATCCTAACCGTAACCCTAACCCTAACCCTAACACTAACCCTAACCCTAACCCTAACCCTAACACCAACCCTAACCCTAACCATAACCCTAACCCTAACCCTATACCTAACACCAACCCTAACCCTAACCCTAACCCTAACCCTAACACCAACCCTAACTCTAACCCTAACCCTAACCCTAACCCTAAACCAACCCTAACCATTATCCTCACCCTAACCCTAACCCTAACCTTAACCCTAACATTAACCCTAAACCTAACCCTAACCCTAACCCTAACCCTAAACCTAACACCAACCCTAACCCTAACCCTAACCCTAACCCTAACACCAAACCTAACCCTAACCCTAACCCTAAACCCTTATCCTAACCCTAACACTAACCCTAACCCTAACAAGGGCAAGGTGTACTGGTCAGCGACGGGCACGTTCTAGGCCTTGGACTAGAGGGAACCATGGGCATTGGTCTAGGTCCCGAGCTAGGGCTAGTGAGAGCGGTAGGCGTAGCGCTGGGGTAGGCATAGGGCAAGGGGTGGGTGTCGAGTTAAACCAAGGAGTAGGCCTAGGGCCAGGAGAGGGAGCTGTGGCTAGGGGTAGGGATGGGGGTGGGCCTATAAGTAGGGGGAGCTGTAGAACCAGGGGTAGGGGTAGGACCAGAGGTAGTGCTAGGCGTAAGCCTAGGGCGAGGAGTAGTGCTCGGGGTAGGGTTAGGTGAAGGGCTAGTGGTTGGCAGAGGCCCACGGGCAGTGTTAGGGTTAGGGCTCATGTTAAGCCTAGGACTAGTGGTAGTGGTAGGGGTTGGCCGAGGGCTACGGGTAGGTGTCACGGGAGGGCTCCGGGTAGTCCTAAGACTCAGAACAGGTGTAGGGCTGGATTATGGTGTGGCTAATGGTGCGTCCAGTGTGATTTCGCAGGACAAGGGTTAGTGATCTGGCTATCGGTAGGGCAAGGTGTACTGGTCGGTGACGGGCAAGTGCTAGGCTTCGGACTAGAGTGAGCACTGGGCGTTGGTCTAGGGCCCGAGGTAGGGCTAGTGGGAGCGGTAGGCGTAGCGCTGTGGTAGGCAAAGGACAAGGGGTGTGTGTCGGGGTAAACCTCGGAGTAGGCCTAGGTCCAGGAGTGGGAGCTGTGGCTAGGGGTAGGGATGGGGGTGGGCCTATGGGTAGGGGGAGCTGTAGGGCCAGGGGTAGGGGTAGGACCAAAGGTAGTGCTAGGCGTAGGCCTAGGGGGAGGGGTAGTGCTCGGGGTAACCTAACCCTAACCCTAACCCTAACACTAACCTTAACCCTAAACCTAACCCTAACACCAACCCTAACCCTAACCCTAACCCTAACACTAACCCTATACCTAACACCAAACCTAACCCTAACCCTAACCCTAACCCTAACACCAACCCTAAACCTAACCCTAACCATAACCCTAACACCAACCCTAACTCTAACCCTAACCCTAACCCTAACACCAACCCTAACCCTAATCCTAACCCTAACCCTAACCCTAACACCAACCCTAACCCTAACCTTAACCCTAACCCTAACACCAACCCTAACCCTAACCCTAACCCTAACCCTAACCCTATACCTAACACCAACCCTAACCCTAACCCTAACCCTAACACCAACCCTAACCCTAATCCTAACCGTAACCCTAACCCTAACCCTAACACTAACCCTAACCCTAACCCTAACCAAACACCAACCCTAACCCTAACCCTAACCCTAACCCTATACCTAACACCAACCCTAACCCTAACCCTAACCCTAACCCTAACTCCAACCCTAACCCTAACCCTAACCCTAACCCTAACCCTAACACCAACCCTAACCCTTATCCTAACCCTAACCCTAACTCTAACCCTAACCCTAACACCAACCCTAACCCTAACCCTAACCCTAACACTAACCCTAAACCTAACACCAACCCTAACCCTAACCCTAACCCTAACCCTAACACCAACCCTAACCCTAACCCTAACCCTAAACCCTTATCCTAACCCTAACCCTAACCCTAACCCTAACCCTAACAAGGGCAAGGTGTACTGGTCAGCGACGGGCACGTTCTAGGCCTCGGACTAGAGGGAACCATGGGCGTTGGTCTAGGGCCCGAGCTAGGACTAGTGAGAGCGGTAGGCGTAGCGCTGGGGTAGGCATAGGGCAAGGGGTGGGTGTCGAGGTAAACCTCGGAGTAGGCCTAGGGCCAGGAGAGGGAGCTGTGGCTAGGGGTAGGGATGGGTGTGTGCCTATAAGTAGGGGGAGCTGTAGAACCAGGGGTAGGTGTAGGACCAGAGGTAGTGCTAGGCGTAAGCCTAGGGCGAGGAGCAGTGCTCGGGGTAGGGTTAGGTGAAGGGCTAGTGGTTGGCAGAGACCCACGGGCAGTGTTAGGGTTAGGGCTCATGTTAGGCCTAGGACTAGTGGTAGTGGTATGGGATGGCCGAGGGCTAGGGGTAACTGTCACAAGAGGGCTCCGGGTAGTCCTAGGACTCCGAACGGATGTAGGGCTGGATTAGGGTGTGGCTAATGGTGCGTCCAGGGTGAATTCGTAGGACACGGGTTAGTGCTCTGGCTATCGGTAGGGCAAGGTGTACCGGTTGGAGACGGGCAAGTGCTAGGCTTCGGACTAGAGTGAGCACTGGGCGTTGGTCTAGGGCCCGAGGTAGGGCTAGTGG
>NW_027669403.1:320000-322500 GCF_964194185.1 Rhinolophus hipposideros | reverse complement strand
AGTAGGCCTAGGGCCAGGAGTGGGAGCTGTGGCTAGTGGTAGGGTTGGGTGTGGGCCTATGGGTAGGGGGAGCTGAAGGGCCAGGGGTAGTGGTAGGACCAGAGGTAGTGCTAGGCGTAGGCCTAGGGCGAGGGGTAGTGCTCGGGGTAGGGTTAGTTGAAGGGCTAGTGTTTGGCAGAGGCCCACGGGCAGTGTTAGGGTTAGGGCTCATGTTAAGCCTAGGACTAGTGGTAGTGGTAGGGGTTGGCCGAGGACTAGTGGTAGGTGTCACGAAATGGCTCCGGGTAGTCCTAGGACTCAGAACGGATGTAGGGCTGGATTAGGGTGTGGCTAATGGTGGGTCCAGGGTGATTTCGTAGGACACGGGTTAGTGCTCTGGCTATCGGTAGGGCAAGGTGTACCGGTTGGCGACGGGCAAGTGCTAGGCTTCGGAGTAGAGTGAGCACTGGGCGTTGGTCTAGGGCCCGAGGTAGGGCTAGTGGGAGCGGTAGGCGTAGCGCTGGGGTAGGCAAAGGGCAAGGGGTGGGTGTCGGGGTAAACCTCGGAGTAGGCCTAGGACCAGGAGTGGGAGCTGTGGCTAGGGGTAGGGATGGGGGTGGGCCTAAGGGTAGGGGGATCTGTAGGGACAGGGGTAGGGGTAGGACCAGAGGTAGTGCTAGGCGTAGGCCTAGGGCGAGGGGTAGTGCTCGGGGTAACCTAACCCTAACCCTAACCCTAACCCTAACCCTATCACCAACACTAACCCTAACCCTAACCCTATACCTAACACCAACCCTAACCCTAACCCTAACACTAACCCTAACACCAACCCTAACCCTAACCCTAACCCTAACCCTAACCCTAACCCTATACCTAACACCAACCCTAACCCTAACCCTAAACCCTAACCCTAACCCTAACCCTAACCCTAACCCTAACAAGGGCAAGGTGTACTCGTCAGCGACGGGCAAGTTCTAGGCCTCGGACGAGAGGGAGCCATGGGCGTTGGTCTAGGGCCCGAGCTATGGCTAATGGAAACGGTAGGCGTAGCGCTGGGGTAGGCATAGGGCAAGGGGTGGGTGTCGAGGTAAACCTCGGTGTAGGCCTAGGGCCAGGAGTGGGAGCTGTGGCTAGGGTTAGGGGTGGGGGTGGACCTATGCGTAGGTAAAGCTGTAGGGCCAGGGGTAGTGGTAGGACCAGCGGTAGTGCTAGGCGTAGGCCTAGGGCGAGGGGTAGTGCTCGGGGTAACCTAACCCTAACCCTAACCCTAACCCTAACCCTAACACTAACCCTAACCCTAACCCTAACCCTAACACCAACCCTAACCCTAACCCTAACCCTAACCCTAACCCTATACCTAACACCAACCCTAACCCTAACCCTAACCCTAACCCTAACACCAACCCTAACCCTAACCCTAACCCTAAACCTAAACCTAACACCAACCCTAACCCTAACCCAAACCCTAACCCTAACACCAACCCTAACCCTAACCCTAACCCTAACCCTAACCCTAACACCAACCCTAACCCTAACCCTAACCCTAACCCTAACCCTAACCCTATGCCTAACACCAACACTAACCCTAACCCTAACCCTAACCCTAACACCAACCCTAACCCTAATCCTAACCCTAACCCTAACCCTAACCCTAACACTAACCCTAACCCTAACCATAACCCTAACACCAACCCTAACCCTAACCCTAACCCTAACCTTATACCTAACACCAACCCTAACCCTAACCCTAACCCTAACCCTAACACCAACCCTAACACTAACCCTAACCCTAACCCTAACCAAACACCAAACCTAACCCTAATCCTAACCCTAACCCTAACCCTAACCCTAACCCTAACCCTAACCCTAACACCAACCCTAACCCTAACCCTAACCCTAACCCTAACCCTAAACCTAACACCAAACCTAACCCTAACCCTAACCCTAACCATAACACCAAACCTAACCCTAACCCTAACCCTAAACCTTAATCCTAACCCTAACCCTAACCCTAACCCTAACACTAACACTAACCCTAACCCTAACCCTAACCCCAACCCTAACCCTAACCCTAACCCTAATCCTAACCCTATACCTAACACCAACCCTAACCCTAACCCTAACCCTAACCCTAACACGAACCCTAACCCTAACCCTAAACCTAACACCAACCCTAACCCTAACCCTAACCTTAACACCAACCCTAACCCTAACCCTAACCCTAAACCCTAATCCTAACCCTAACCCTAACCCTAACCCTAACCCTAACCCTAACCCTAACAAGGGCAAGGTGTAGTGGTCAGCGACGGGTAAGTTCTAGGCCTCGGACTAGAAGGAGCCATGTGCGTTGGTCTAGGGCCCGAGCTAGGGCTGTGAGAGCGGTAGGCGTAGCGCTGGGGTAGGCATAGGGCAAGGGGTGGGTGTCGAGGTAAACCTCGGAGTAGGCCTAGGGCCAGGAGTGGGAGCTGTGGCTAGTGGTAGGGTTGGGTGAGGGCCTATGGGTAGGGGGAGCTGTAGGGCC
>NW_027669403.1:312500-315000 GCF_964194185.1 Rhinolophus hipposideros | reverse complement strand
ACCCTAACCATAACACCAAACCTAACCCTAACCCTAACCCTAAACCCTAATCCTAACCCTAACCCTAACCCTAACCCTAACACTAACACTAACCCTAACCCTAACCCTAACCCCAACCCTAACCCTAACCCTAACCCTAATCCTAACCCTATACCTAACACCAACCCTAACCCTAACCCTAACCCTAACCCTAACACCAACCCTAACCCTAACCCTAAACCTAACAGCAACCCTAACCCTAACCCTAACCTTAACACCAACCCTAACCCTAACCCTAACCCTAAACCCTAATCCTAACCCTAACCCTAACCCTAACCCTAACCCTAACCCTAACCCTAACAAGGGCAAGGTGTAGTGGTCAGCGACGGGTAAGTTTTAGGCCTCGGACTAGACGGAGCCATGTGCGTTGGTCTAGGGCCCGAGCTAGGGCTTGTGAGAGCGGTAGGCGTAGCGCTGGGGTAGGCATAGGGCAAGGGGTGGGTGTCGAGGTAAACCTCGGAGTAGGCCTAGGGCCAGGAGTGGGAGCTGTGGCTAGTGGTAGGGTTGGGTGAGGGCCTATGGGTAGGGGGAGCTGTAGGGCCAGGGGTAGTGGTAGGACCAGAGGTAGTGCTAGGCGTAGGCCTAGGGCGAGGGGTAGTGCTCGGGGTAGGGTTAGTTGAAGGGCTAGTGTTTGGCAGAGGCCCACGGGCAGTGTTAGGGTTAGGGCTCATGTTAAGCCTAGGACTAGTGGTAGTGGTAGGGGTTGGCCGAGGACTAGGGGTAGGTGTCACGAAATGGCTCCGGGTAGTCCTAGGACTCAGAACGGATGTAGGGCTGGATTAGGGTGTGGCTAATGGTGGGTCCAGGGTGATTTCGTAGGACACGGGTTAGTGCTCTGGCTATCGGTAGGGCAAGGTGTACCGGTTGGCGACGGGCAAGTGCTAGGCTTCGGACTTGAGTGAGCACTGGGCGTTGGTCTAGGGCCCGAGGTAGGGCTAGTGGGATCGGTAGGCGTAGCGCTGGGGTAGGCAAAGGGCAAGGGGTGGGTGTCGGCGTAAACCTCGGAGTAGGCCTAGGACCAGGAGTGGGAGCTGTGGCTAGGGGTAGGGATGGGGGTGGGCCTAAGGGTAGGGGGATCTGTAGGTACAGGGG
This sequence comes from Rhinolophus hipposideros, assembly GCF_964194185.1. Classification (NCBI taxonomy): domain Eukaryota; kingdom Metazoa; phylum Chordata; class Mammalia; order Chiroptera; family Rhinolophidae; genus Rhinolophus; species Rhinolophus hipposideros. The sequence goes on along the minus strand of NW_027669403.1, from coordinate 313,869 downwards.
TAGGGGTAGGACCAGAGGTAGTGCTAGTCGTAGGCCTAGGGCGAGGGGTAGTGCTCGGGGTAACCTAACCCTAACCCTAACCCTAACCCTAACCCTATCACCAACACTAACCCTAACCCTAACCCTATACCTAACACCAACCCTAACCCTAACCCTAACACTAACCCTAACACAAACCCTAACCCTAACCCTAACCCTAACCCTAACCCTAACCCTAACCCTATACCTAACACCAACCCTAACCCTAACCCTAAACCCTAACCCTAACCCTAACCCTAACCCTAACCCTAACAAGGGCAAGGTGTACTCGTCAGCGTCGGGCAAGTTCTAGGCCTCGGACGAGAGGGAGCCATGGGCGTTGGTCTAGGGCCCGAGCTATGGCTAATGGAAACGGTAGGCGTAGCGCTGGGGTAGGCATAGGGCAAGGGGTGGGTGTCGAGGTAAACCTCGGTGTAGGCCTAGGGCCAGGAGTGGGAGCTGAGGCTAGGGGTAGGGGTGGGGGTGGACCTATGGGTAGGTGGAGCTGTAGGGCCAGGGGTAGAGGTAGGACCAGAGGTAGTGCTAGGCGTAGGCCTAGGGCGAGGGGTAGTGCTCGGGGTAACCTAACCCTAACCCTAACCCTAACCCTAACACTAACCCTAACCCTAACCCTAACCCTAACACCAACCCTAACCCTAACCCTAACCCTAACCCTATACCTAACACCAACCCTAACCCTAACCCTAACCCTAACCCTAACACCAACCCTAACCCTAACCCTAACCCTAACCCTAACCCTAACCCTAACCATAAGCCTAACACCAACCCTAACCCTAACCCTAACCCTAACCCTAACACCAACCCTAACCCTAATCCTAACCCTAACCCTAACCCTAACTCCAACCCTAACCCTAACCCTAACCCAAACCCTAACACCAACCCTAACCCTAACCCTAACACTAACCCTAACCCTATGCCTAACACGAACCCTAACCCTAACCCTAACCCTAACCCTAACACCAACCCTAACCCTAACCCTAAACCTAAACCTAAACCTAACACCAACCCTAACCCTAACCCAAACCCTAACCCTAACACCAACCCTAACCCTAACCCTAACCCTAACCCTAACACCAACCCTAAACCTAACCCTAACCCTAACTCTAACCCTAACCCTAACCCTAACACCAACCCTAACCCTAACCCTAACCCTAACCCTAACACAAATCCTAACCCTAATCCTAACCCTAACCCTAACCCTAACCCTAACCCTAACCCTAACCCTAACCCTAACACCAACCCTAACCCTAACCCTAACCCTAACACCAACCCTAACCCTAACCCTAACCCTAACCCTAACCCTATGCCTAACACGAAATCTAACCCTAAA
>NW_027669403.1:295000-300000 GCF_964194185.1 Rhinolophus hipposideros | reverse complement strand
CACCAAACCTAACCCTAAACCTAACCCTAACCCTATCCCTAATCCTAACACTAACCCTAACCCTAACCCTAACCCTAACACCAACCCTAACCCTAACACTAATCCTAACCCTAACCCTAACCCTAACCCTAACCCTAACCCTAACCCTAAGCCTAACACCAACGCTAACCCTAACCCTAACCCTAACCCTAGCCCTATACCTAACACCAACCCTAACCCTAACCCTAACCCTAACCCTAACACCAACCCTAACCCTAACCCTAACCCTAACACCAACCCTAACCCTAACCCTAACCCTAACACCAACCCTAACCCTAACCCTATCCCTAACCCTAACCCTAACACCAACCCTAACCATAATCCTAACCCTAACCCTAACCCTACCCTAACCCTAACACCAAGCCTAACCCTAACCCTAACCCTAACCCTAACCATAACACCAAACCTAACCCTAACCCTAACCCTAACACCAACCCTAACCCTAACCCTAACCCTAACACTAACCCTAACCCTAACCCTAACACCAACCCTAACCCTAACCCTAACCCTAACCCTAACACCAACCCTAACCCTAACCCTAACCCTAACTCTAACCCTTACCCTAACCCTAACACCAACCCTAACCCTAACCCTAACCCTAACCCTAACACCAACCCTAACCCTATCCCTAACCCTAACCCTAACCCTATGCCTACCTACCCTCCCTACCCCCTAACCCTAACACCAACCCTAACCCCACACCCTACCCCTAACCCAACCCTAACCCACCCTAACCACTAACCCTACCCCTAACTAACACTACCCTAACCCTAACCCTAACCCTAACCCAAACCCTAACCCTAACCCTAACCCTAACCTCTAACCCTAAACCCTAACCCTAACCAACCCTAACCCTAACCCTAACCCTAACACCAACCCTAACCCTAACCCTAACCCTAACCCACACCCCTAACCCCAACACCAACCCTAACCCTAACCCTAACCCTAACCCCAACCCTAACCCCCTAACCCTAACCTACCCAACCCTAACCCTAACCCCTAACACCAACCCTAACCCTAACCCTAACCCTAACCCTAACCCTAACACCAACCCTAACCCTAACCCTAACCCTAACTCCAACCCTAACCCTAATCCTAACCCTAACCCTAACCCTAACACCAACCCTAACCCTAACCCTAACCCTAACCCTAACCATAACACCAAACCTAACCCTAACCCTAACCCTAAACCCTAATCCTAACCCTAACCCTAACCCTAACTCTAACACTAACCCTAACCCTAACCCTAACCCTAACCCTAACCCCAACCGTAACCCTAACCCTAACCCTAACCCTAACCCTAACCCTATACCTAACACCAACCATAACCCTAACCCTAACCCTAACCCTAACACCAACCCTAACCCTATCCCTAAACCTAACACCAACCCTAACCCTAATCCTAACCCTAACCCTAACCCTAAACCTAACACCAACCCTAACCGTAACCCTAACCCTAACCCTAACCCTAAACCTAACACCAACCCTAACCCTAACCCTAACCCTAACCCTAACACCAACCCTAACCCTAACCCTAACCCTAAACCCTAATCCTAACCCTAACCCTAACCCTAACCCTAACCCTAACCCTAACCCTAACCCTAAGCCTAACACCAACGCTAACCCTAACCCTAACCCTAACCCTAGCCCTATACCTAACACCAACCCTAACCCTAACCCTAACCCTAACCCTAACACCAACCCTAACCCTAACCCTAACCCTAACACCAACCCTAACCCTAACCCTAACCCTAACACCAACCCTAACCCTAACCCTATCCCTAACCCTAACCCTAACACCAACCCTAACCATAATCCTAACCCTAACCCTAACCCTACCCTAACCCTAACACCAAGCCTAACCCTAACCCTAACCCTAACCCTAACCATAACACCAAACCTAACCCTAACCCTAACCCTAACACCAACCCTAACCCTAACCCTAACCCTAACACTAACCCTAACCCTAACCCTAACACCAACCCTAACCCTAACCCTAACCCTAACCCTAACACCAACCCTAACCCTAACCCTAACCCTAACTCTAACCCTTACCCTAACCCTAACACCAACCCTAACCCTAACCCTAACCCTAACCCTAACACCAACCCTAACCCTATCCCTAACCCTAACCCTAACCCTATGCCTAACACCAACACTAACCCTAACCCTAACCCTAACCCTAACACCAACCCTAACCCTAATCCTAACCCTAACCCTAACCCTAACCCTAACACTAACCCTAACCCTAACCCTAACCCTAACACCAACCCTAACCCTAACCCTAAACATAACCCTAACCCTATACCTAACACCAACCCTAACCCTAACCCTAACACTAACCCTAACCCTAACCCTAACACCAACCCTAACCCTAACCCTAACCCTAACACCAACCCTAACCCTAACCCTAAACCTAACTCTAACCCTAACCCTAACCCTAACATCAACCCTAACCCTAAACCTAACCCTAACCCTAACACCAACCCTAACCCTAATCCTAACCCTAACCCTAACCCTAACCCTAACCCTAACCCTAACACCAACCCTAACCCTAACCCTAACCCTAACTCCAACCCTAACCCTAATCCTAACCCTAACCCTAACCCTAACACCAACCCTAACCCTAACCCTAACCCTAACCCTAACCATAACACCAAACCTAACCCTAACCCTAACCCTAAACCCTAATCCTAACCCTAACCCTAACCCTAACTCTAACACTAACCCTAACCCTAACCCTAACCCTAACCCTAACCCCAACCGTAACCCTAACCCTAACCCTAACCCTAACCCTAACCCTATACCTAACACCAACCATAACCCTAACCCTAACCCTAACCCTAACACCAACCCTAACCCTATCCCTAAACCTAACACCAACCCTAACCCTAATCCTAACCCTAACCCTAACCCTAAACCTAACACCAACCCTAACCGTAACCCTAACCCTAACCCTAACCCTAAACCTAACACCAACCCTAACCCTAACCCTAACCCTAACCCTAACACCAACCCTAACCCTAACCCTAACCCTAAACCCTAATCCTAACCCTAACCCTAACCCTAACCCTAACCCTAATTCTAACAAGGGCAAGGTGTAGTGGTCAGCGACGGGCAAGTTCTAGGCCTCGGACTAGAAGGAGCCATGTGCGTTGGTCTAGGGCCCGAGCTAGGGCTAGTGAGAGCGGTAGGCGTAGCGCTGGGGTAGGCATAGGGCAAGGGGTGGGTGTCGAGGTAAACCTCGGAGTAGGCCTATGGCCAGGAGTGGGAGCTGTGGCTAGTAGTAGGGTTGGGGGTGGGCCTATGGGTAGGGGGAGCTGTAGGGCCATTGGTAGTGGTAGGACCAGAGGTAGTGCTAGGCGTAGGCCTAGGGCGAGAAGTAGTGCTCGGGGTAGGGTTAGTTGAAGGGCTAGTGTTTGGCAGAGGCCCACGGGCAGTGTTAGGGTTAGGGCTCATTTTAGGCCTAGGACTAGTGGTAATGGTAGGGGATGGCCGAGGGCTAGGCGTAACTGTCACAAGAGGGCTCCGGGTAGTCCTAGGACTCCGAAAAGATGTAGGGCTGGATTAGGGTGTGGCTAATGGTAGGTCCAGGGGGATTTCGTAGGACACGGGTTAGTGCTCTGGCTATCGGTAGGGCAAGGTGTACCGGTTGGCGACGGGCAAGTGCTAGGCTCGGACTAGAGTGAGCACTGGGCGTTGGTCTAGGGCCCGAGGTAGAGCTAGTGGGAGCAGTAGGCGTAGCGCTGGGGTAGGCAAAGGGCAAGGGGTGGGTGTCGGGGTAAACCTCGGAGTAGGCCTAGGACCAGGAGTGGGAGCTGTGGCTAGGGGTAGGGATGGGGGTGGGCCTATGGGTAGGGGGAGCTGTAGGGAAAGGGGTAGGGGTAGGACCAGAGGTAGTGCTAGGCGTAGGCCTAGGGCGAGGGGTAGTGCTCGGGGTAACCTAACCCTAACCCTAACCCTAACCCTAACACCAACACTAACCCTAACCCTAACCCTAACCCTAACACCAAACCTAACCCTAAACCTAACCCTAACCCTATCCCTAATCCTAACACTAACCCTAACCCTAACCCTAACCCTAACACCAACCCTAACCCTAACACTAATCCTAACCCTAACCCTAACCCTAACCCTAACCCTAACCCTAACCCTAACCCTAACACCAACGCTAACCCTAACCCTAACCCTAACCCTAGCCCTATACCTAACACCAACCCTAACCCTAACCCTAACCCTAACCCTAACACCAACCCTAACCCTAACCCTAACCCTAACACCAACCCTAACCCTAACCCTAACCCTAACACTAACCCTAACCCTAACCCTAACACCAACACTAACCCTAACCCTAACCCTAACCCTAACACCAACCCTAACCCTAAACCTAACCCTAACTCTAACCCTAACCCTAACCCTAACACCAACCCTAACCCTAACCCTAACCCTAACCCCAACACCAACCCTAACCCTAACCCTAACCCTAACCCTAACCCTATGCCTAAAACCAACACTAACCCTAACCCTAACCCTAACCCTAACACCAACCCTAACCCTAATCCTAACCCTAACCCTAACCCTAACCCTAACACTAACCCTAACCCTAACCCTAACCCTAACACCAACCCTAACCCTAACCCTAAACATAACCCTAACCCTATACCTAACACCAACCCTAACCCTAAACCTAAACCTAACTCTAACCCTAACCCTAACCCTAACACCAACCCTAACCCTAAACCTAACCCAAACCCTAACACCAACCCTAACCCTAACCTAACCCTAACCCTAACCCTAACCCTAACCCTAACCCTAACACTAACCCTAACCCTAACCCTAACACCAACCCTAACCCTAACCCTAACCCTAACCCTAGCCCTATACCTAACACCAACCCTAACCCTAACCCTAACCCTAACCCTAACACCAACCCTAACCCTAACCCTAACCCTAACCCTAAC
>NW_027669403.1:255000-290000 GCF_964194185.1 Rhinolophus hipposideros | reverse complement strand
CAAAGTAGGCCTAGGGCCAGGAGTGGGAGCTGTGGCTAGTGGTAGGGTTGGGGGTGGGGCTATGGGTAGGGGGAGCTGTAGGGCCAGGGGTAGTGGTAGGACCAGAGGTAGTGCTAGGCGTAGGCCTAGGGCGAGGGGTAGTGCTCGGGGTAGGGTTAGTTGAAGGGCTAGTGTTTGGCAGAGGCCCACGGGCAGTGTTAGGGTTAGGGCTCATGTTAAGCCTAGGACTAGTGGTAGTGGTAGGGGTTGGCCGAGGACTAGGGGTAGGTGTCAGGAAATGGCTCCGGGTAGTCCTAGGACTCCGAACGGATGTAGGGCTGGATTAGGGTGTGGCTAATGGTGGGTCCAGGGTGATTTCGTAGGACACGGGTTAGTGCTCTGGCTATCGGTAGGGCAAGGTGTACCGGTTGGCGACAAGCAAGTGCTAGGCTTCGGACTAGAGTGAGCACTGGGCGTTGGTCTAGAGCCCGAGGTAGGGCTAGTGGGAGCGGTAGGCGTAGCGCTGGGGTAGGCAAAAGGCAAGGGGTGGGTGTCGGGGTAAACCTCGGAGTAGGCCTAGGACCAGGAGTGGGAGCTGTGGCTAGGGGTAGGGATGGGGGTGGGCCTATGGGTAGGGGGAGCTGTAGGGACAGGGGTAGGTGTAGGACCAGAGGTAGTGCTAGGCGTAGGCCTAGGGCGAGGGGTAGTGCTCGGGGTAACCTAACCCTAACCCTAACCCTAACCCTAACACCAACACTAACCCTAACCCTAACCCTAACCCTAACACCAAACCTAACCCTAAACCTAACCCTAACCCTATCCCTAACCCTAACACTAACCCTAACCCTAACCCTAACCCTAACACCAACCCTAACCCTAACACTAACCCTAACCCTAACCCTAACCCTAACCCTAACACCAACCCTAACCCTAACCCTAACCCTAACCCTAACCCTATGCCTAACACCAACACTAACGTTAACCCTAACCCTAACCCTAACACCAACCCTAACCCTAATCCTAACCCTAACCCTAACCCTAACCCTAACACTAACCCTAACCCTAACCCTAACCCTAACACCAACCCTAACCCTAACCCTAAACATAACCCTAACCCTATACCTAACACCAACCCTAACCCTAAACCTAAACCTAACTCTAACCCTAACCCTAACCCTAACACCAACCCTAACCCTAAACCTAACCCTAACCCTAACACCAACCCTAACCCTAACCTAACCCTAACCCTAACCCTAACCCTAACCCTAACCCTAACACCAACCCTAACCCTAACCCTAACCCTAACACCAACCCTAACCCTAATCCTAACCCTAACCCTAACCCTAACACCAACCCTAACCCTAACCCTAACCCTAACCCTAACACCAACCCTAACCCTAAGGCTAACCCTAACCCTAACCCTATGCCTAACACGAACCCTAACCCTAAACCTAACCCTAACCCTAACACCAACCCTAACCCTAATCCTAACCCTAACCCTAACCCTAACCCTAACACTAACCCTAACCCTAACCCTAACACCAACCCTAACCCTAACCCTAACCCTAACCCTAAACCTAACACCAACCCTAACCCTAACCCTAACCCTAACCCTAACACCAATTCTAACCCTAACCCTAACCCTAAACCCTAATCTTAACCCTAACCCTAACCCCAACCCTAACCCTAACCCTAACCCTAACAAGGGCAAGGTGTACTGGTCAGCGACGGGCAAGTTCTAGGCCTCGGACTAGAAGGAGCCATGGGCGTTGGTCTAGGGCCCGAGCTAGGGCTAGTGAGAGCGGTAGGCGTAGCCCTGGGGTAGGCATAGGGCAAGGGGTGGGTGTCGAGGTAAACCTCGGAGTAGGCCTAGGGCCAGGAGTGGGAGCTGTGGCTAGTGGTAGGGTTGGGGGTTGGCCTATGGGTAGGGGGAGCTGTAGGGCCAGGGGTAGTGGTAGGACCAGAGGTAGTGCTAGGCGTAGGCCTAGGGCGAGGGGTAGTGCTCGGGGTAGGGTTAGTTGAAGGGCTAGTGTTTGGCAGAGGCCCACGGGCAGTGTTAGGGTTAGGGCTCATGTTAAGCCTAGGACTAGTGGTAGTGGTAGGGGTTGGCCGAGGACTAGGGGTAGGTGTCAGGAAATGGCTCCGGGTAGTCCTAGGACTCCGAACGGATGTAGGGCTGGATTAGGGTGTGGCTAATGGTGGGTCCAGGGTGATTTCGTAGGACACGGGTTAGTGCTCTGGCTATCGGTAGGGCAAGGTGTACCGGTTGGCGACGGGCAAGTGCTAGGGTTCGGACTAGAGTGAGCACTGGGCGTTGGTCTAGAGCCCGAGGTAGGGCTAGTGGGAGCGGTAGGCGTAGCGCTGGGGTAGGCAAAAGGCAAGGGGTGGGTGTCGGGGTAAACCTCGGAGTAGGCCTAGGACCAGGAGTGGGAGCTGTGGCTAGGGGTAGGGATGGGGGTGGGCCTATGGGTAGGGGGAGCTGTAGGGACAGGGGTAGGGGTAGGACCAGAGGTAGTGCTAGGCGTAGGCCTAGGGCGAGGGGTAGTGCTCGGGGTAACCTAACCCTAACCCTAACCCTAACCCTAACACCAACACTAACCCTAACCCTAACCTAACCCTAACACCAACCCTAACCCTAAACCTAACCCTAACCCTATCCCTAACCCTAACACTAACCCTAACCCTAACCCTAACCCTAACACCAACCCTAACCCTAACACTAACCCTAAACCTAACCCTATACCTAACACCAACCCTAACCCTAACCCTAACCCTAACCCTAACACCAACCCTAACCCTAACCCTATCCCTAACCCTAACCCTAACACCAACCCTAACCATAATCCTAACCCTAACCCTAACCCTAACCCTAACACCAACCCTAACCCTAACCCTAACTCTAACCCTAAACCTAACACCAACCCTAACCCTAACCCTAAACCTAACCATAACACCAAACCTAACCCTAACCCTAACCCTAAACCCTAATCCTAACCCTAACCCTAACCCTAACACCAACCCTAACCCTAATCCTAACCCTAACCCTAACCCTAACCCTAACACTAACCCTAACCCTAACCCTAACCCTAACACCAACCCTAACCCTAACCCTAACCCTAACCCTAAACCTAACACCAACCCTAACCCTAACCCTAACCCTAACCCTAACCCTAACACCAACCCTAACCCTAACCCTAACCCTAAACCCTAATCTTAACCCTAACCCTAACCCCAACCCTAACCCTAACCCTAACCCTAACAAGGGCAAGGTGTACTGGTCAGCGACGGGCAAGTTCTAGGCCTCGGACTAGAAGGAGCCATGGGCGTTGGTCTAGGGCCCGAGCTAGGGCTAGTGAGAGCGGTAGGCGTAGCCCTGGGGTAGGCATAGGGCAAGGGGTGGGTGTCGAGGTAAACCTCGGAGTAGGCCTAGGGCCAGGAGTGGGAGCTGTGTCTAGTGGTAGGGTTGGGGGTGGGCCTATGGTTAGGGGGAGCTGTAGGGCCAGGGGTAGTGGTAGGACCAGAGGTAGTGCTAGGCGTAGGCCTAGGGCGAGGGGTAGTGCTCGGGGTGGGTTAGTTGAAGGGCTAGTGTTTGGCAGAGGCCCACGGGCAGTGTTAGGGTTAGGGCTCATGTTAAGCCTAGGACTAGTGGTAGTGGTAGGGGTTGGCCGAGGACTAGGGGTAGGTGTCACGAAATGGCTCCGGGCAGTCCTAGGACTCCGAACGGATGTAGGGATGGATTAGGGTGTGGCTAATGGTGGGTCCAGGGGGATTTCGTAGGACACGGGTTAGTGCTCTGGCTATCGGTAGGGCAAGGTGTACCGGTTGTTGACGGGCAAGTGCTAGGCTCGGACTAGAGTGAGCACTGGGCGTTGGTCTAGGGCCCGAGGTAGAGCTAGTGGGAGCAGTAGGCGTAGCGCTGGGGTAGGCAAAGGGCAAGGGGTGGGTGTCGGGGTAAACCTCGGAGTAGGCCTAGGACCAGGAGTGGGAGCTGTGGCTAGGGGTAGGGATAGGGGTGGGCCTATGGGTAGGGGGAGCTGTAGGGACAGGGGTAGGGGTGGGACCAGAGGTAGTGCTAGGCGTAGGCCTAGGGCGAGGGGTAGTGCTCGGGGTAACCTAACACTAACCCTAACCCTATTACTAACCCTAACCCAAACCCTAACCCTAACACCAACACCAACCCTAACCCTAACCCTAATGCTAACCCTAACCCTATACCTAACACCAACCCTAACCCTAACCCTAACCCTAACCCTAACACCAACCCTAACCCTAACCCTAACCCTAACAAGGGCAAGGTGTACTGGTTAGCGACGGGCAAGTTCTAGGCCTCGGACGAGAGGGAGCCATGGGCGTTGGTCTAGGGCCCGAGCTATGGCTAGTGGAAACGGTAGGCGTAGCGCTGGGGTAGGCATAGGGCAAGGGGTGGGTGTCGAGGTAAACCTCGGTGTAGGCCTAGGGCCAGGAGTGGGAGCTGTGGCTAGGGTTAGGGGTGGGGGTGGACCTATGCGTAGGGGGAGCTGTAGGGCCAGGGGTAGTGGTAGGACCAGGGGTAGTGCTAGGCGTAGGCCTAGGGCGAGGGGTAGTGCTCGGGGTAACCTAACCCTAACCCTAACCCTAACCCTAACACTAACCCTAACCCTAACCCTAACCCTAACACCAACCCTAACCCTAACCCTAACCTTAACCCTAACCCTATACCTAACACCAACCCTAACCCTAACCCTAACTCTAACCCTAACAACAACCCTCACCCTAACCCTAACTCTAACCCTAACCCTATACCTAACACCAACCCTAACACTAACCCTAACCCTAACCCTAACACCAACCCTAACACTAACCCTAACCCTAACCCTAACCCTAACACCAACCCTAAACCTAAACCTAACCCTAACCCTAACACCAAACCTAACCCTAATCTTAACCCTAACCCTAACCCTAACACCAACCCTAACCCTAACCCTAACCCTAACCCTAACACCAACCCTAACCCTAACCCTAACCCTAACCCTAATTTATGCCTAACACGAACCCTAACCCTATCCCTAACCCTAACACCAACCCTAACCCTAACCCTAACCCTAACCCTAAACCTAACACCAACCCTAACCCTAACCCAAACACTAACCCTAACACCAACCCTAACCCTAACCCTAACCCTAACCCTAACACCAACCCTAACCCTAACCCTAACCCTAACCCTAACACTAACCCTAACCCTAACCCTAACACCAACCCTAACCCTAACCCTAACCCTAACCCTAACACCAACCCTAACTCTAACCCTAACCCTAACCCTAACACCAACCCTAACCCTAACCCTAACCCTAACCCTAACACCAACCCTAACCCTAACCCTAATTCTAACCCTAACCCTATGCCTAACACCAACACTAACCCTAACCCTAACCCTAACCCTAACACCAACCCTAACCCTAATCCTAACCCTAACCCTAACCCTAACCCTAACACTAACCCTAACCCTAACCCTAACCCTAACACCAACCCTAACCCTAACCCTAACCCTAACCCTAGCCCTATACCTAACACCAACCCTAACCCTAACCGTAAACCTAACCCTAACACCAACCCTAACCCTAACCCTAACCCTAACACCAACCCTAACCCTAACCCTAACCCTAACACTAACCCTAACCCTAACCCTAACACCAACCCTAACCCTAACCCTAACCCTAACCCTAACACCAAACCTAACCCTAAACCTAACCCTAACTCTAACCCTAACCCTAACCCTAACACCAACCCTAACCCTAACCCTAACCCTAACCCTAACACCAACCCTAACCCTAACCCTAACCCTAACCCTAACCCTATGCCTAACACCAACACTAACCCTAACCCTAACCCTAACCCTAACACCAACCCTAACCCTAATCCTAACCCTAACCCTAACCTTAACCCTAACACTAACCCTAACCCTAACCCTAACCCTAACACCAACCCTAACCCTAACCCTATACCTAACACCAACCCTAACCCTAAACCTAAACCTAACTCTAACCCTAACCCTAACCCTAACACCAACCCTAACCCTAAACCTAACCCTAACCCTAACACCAACCCTAACCCTAACCTAACCCTAACCCTAACCCTAACCCTAACACCAACCCTAACCCTAACCCTAACCCTAACACCAACCCTAACCCTAATCCTAACCCTAACCCTAACCCTAACACCAACCCTAACCCTAACCCTAACCCTAACCCTAACACCAACCCTAACTCTAACCCTAACCCTAACCCTAACACCAACCCTAACCCTAACCCTAACCCTAACCCTAACACCAACCCTAACCCTAACCCTAATTCTAACCCTAACCCTATGCCTAACACCAACACTAACCCTAACCCTAACCCTAACCCTAACACCAACCCTAACCCTAACCTAACCCTAACCCTAACCCTAACCCTAACACCAACCCTAACCCTAACCTTATGCCTAACACGAACCCTAACCCTAAACCTAACCCTAACCCTAACACCAACCCTAACCCTAACACTAACCCTAACCCTAAACCTAACCCTAACACTAACCCTAACCCTAACCCTAACCCTAACACCAACCCTAACCCTAACCCTAACCCTAACCCTAACCCTAACCCTAACCCTAACCCTAACCCTAAACCTAACACCAACCCTAACCCTAACCCTAACCCTAACCCTAACCCTAACACCAACCCTAACCCTAACCCTAACCCTAAACCCTAATCTTAACCCTAACCCTAACCCCAACCCTAACCCTAACCCTAACCCTAACAAGGGCAAGGTGTACTGGTCAGCGACGGGCAAGTTCTAGGCCTCGGACTAGAAGGAGCCATGGGCGTTGGTCTAGGGCCCGAGCTAGGGCTAGTGAGAGCGGTAGGCGTAGCCCTGGGGTAGGCATAGGGCAAGGGGTGGGTGTCGAGGTAAACCTCGGAGTAGGCCTAGGGCCAGGAGTGGGAGCTGTGGCTAGTGGTAGGGTTGGGGGTGGGCCTATGGGTAGGGGGAGCTGTAGGGCCAGGGGTAGTGGTAGGACCAGAGGTAGTGCTAGGCGTAGGCCTAGGGCGAGGGGTGGTGCTCGGGGTAGGGTTAGTTGAAGGGCTAGTGTTTGGCAGAGGCCCACGGGCAGTGTTAGGGTTAGGGCTCATGTTAAGCCTAGGACTAGTGGTAGTGGTAGGGGTTGGCCGAGGACTAGGGGTAGGTGTCAGGAAATGGCTCCGGGTAGTCCTAGGACTCCGAACGGATGTAGGGCTGGATTAGGGTGTGGCTAATGGTGGGTCCAGGGTGATTTCGTAGGACACGGGTTAGTGCTCTGGCTATCGGTAGGGCAAGGTGTACCGGTTGCCGACGGGCAAGTGCTAGGCTTCGGACTAGAGTGAGCACTGGGCGTTGGTCTAGAGCCCGAGGTAGGGCTAGTGGGAGCGGTAGGCGTAGCGCTGGGGTAGGCAAAAGGCAAGGGGTGGGTGTCGGGGTAAACCTCGGAGTAGGCCTAGGACCAGGAGTTGGAGCTTTGGCTAGGGGTAGGGATGGGGGTGGGCCAATGGGTAGGGGGAGCTGTAGGGACAGGGGTAGGGTTAGGACCAGAGGTAGTGCTAGGCGTAGGCCTAGGGCGAGGGGTAGTGCTCGGGGTAACCTAACCCTAACCCTAACCCTAACCCTAACACCAACACTAACCCTAACCCTAACCCTAACCCTAACACCAACCCTAACCCTAAACCTAACCCTAACCCTATCCCTAACCCTAACACTAACCCTAACCCTAACCCTAACCCTAACACCAACCCTAACCCTAACACTAATCCTAACCCTAACCCTAACCCTAACCCTAACCCTAACCCTAACCCTAACACCAACGCTAACCCTAACCCTAACCCTAACCCTAGCCCTATACCTAACACCAACCCTAACCCTAACCCTAACCCTAACCCTAACACCAACCCTAACCCTAACCCTAACCCTAACACCAACCCTAACCCTAACCCTAACCCTAACACTAACCCTAACCCTAACCCTAACACCAACCCTAACCCTAACCCTAACCCTAACCCTAACACCAACCCTAACCCTAAACCTAACCCTAACTCTAACCCTAACCCTAACCCTAACACCAACCCTAACCCTAACCCTAACCCTAACCCTAACACCAACCCTAACCCTAACCCTAACCCTAACCCTAACCCTATGCCTAACACCAACACTAACCCTAACCCTAACCCTAACACTAACCCTAACCCTAACCCTAACCCTAACACCAACCCTAACCCTAAACATAACCCTAACCCTATACCTAACACCAACCCTAACCCTAAACCTAAACCTAACTCTAACCCTAACCCTAACCCTAACACCAACCCTAACCCTAAACCTAACCCTAACCCTAACACCAACCCTAACCCTAACCTAACCCTAACCCTAACCCTAACCCTAACCCTTACCCTAACACCAACCCTAACCCTAACCCTAACCCTAACACCAACCCTAACCCTAATCCTAACCCTAACCCTAACCCTAACACCAACCCTAACCCTAACCCTAACCCTAACACCAACCCTAACTCTAAGGCTAACCCTAACCCTAACCCTATGCCTAACACGAACCCTAACCCTAAACCTAACCCTAACCCTAACACCAACCCTAACCCTAATCCTAACCCTAACCCTAACCCTAACCCTAACACTAACCCTAACCCTAACCCTAACCCTAACACCAACCCTAACCCTAACCCTAACCCTAACCCTAAACCTAACACCAACCCTAACCCTAACTCTAACCCTAACCCTAACACCAACCCTAACCCTAACCCTAACCCTAAACCCTAATCTTAACCCTAACCCTAACCCCAACCCTAACCCTAACCCTAACCCTAACAAGGGCAAGGTGTACTGGTCAGCGACGGGCAAGTTCTAGGCCTCGGACTAGAAGGAGCCATGGGCGTTGGTCTAGGGCCCGAGCTAGGGCTAGTGAGAGCGGTAGGAGTAGCCCTGGGTAGGCATAGGGCAAGGGGTGGGTGTCGAGGTAAACCTCGGAGTAGGCCTACGGCCAGGAGTGGGAGCTGTGGCTAGTGGTAGGGTTGGGGGTGGGGCTATGGGTAGGGGGAGCTGTAGGGCCAGGGGTAGTGGTAGGACCAGAGGTAGTGCTAGGCGTAGGCCTAGGGCGAGGGGTAGTGCTCGGGGTAGGGTTAGTTGAAGGGCTAGTGTTTGGCAGAGGCCCACGGGCAGTGTTAGGGTTAGGGCTCATGTTAAGCCTAGGACTAGTGGTAGTGGTAGGGGTTGGCCGAGGACTAGGGGTAGGTGTCAGGAAATGGCTCCGGGTAGTCCTAGGACTCCGAACGGATGTAGGGCTGGATTAGGGTGTGGCTAATGGTGGGTCCAGGGTGATTTCGTAGGACACGGGTTAGTGCTCTGGCTATCGGTAGGGCAAAGTGTACCGGTTGGCGACGGGCAAGTGCTAGGCTTCGGACTAGAGTGAGAGCTGGGCGTTGGTCTAGAGCCCGAGGTAGGGCTAGTGGGAGCGGTAGGCGTAGCGCTGGGGTAGGCAAAAGGCAAGGGGTGAATGTCGGGGTAAACCTCGGAGTAGGCCTAGGACCAGGAGTGGGAGCTGTGGCTAGGGGTAGGGATGGGGGTGGGCCTATGGGTAGGGGGAGCTGTAGGGACAGGGGTAGGGGTAGGACCAGAGGTAGTGCTAGGCGTAGGCCTAGGGCGAGGGGTAGTGCTCGGGGTAACCTAACCCTAACCCTAACCCTAACCCTAACACCAACACTAACCCTAACCCTAACCCTAACACCAACCCTAACCCTAAACCTAACCCTAACCCTATCCCTAACCCTAACACTAACCCTAACCCTAACCCTAACCCTAACACCAACCCTAACCCTAACACTAACCCTAACCCTAACCCTATACCTAACACCAACCCTAACCCTAACCCTAACCCTAACCCTAACACCAACCCTAACCCTAACCCTATCCCTAACTCTAACCCTAACACAAACCCTAACCATAATCCTAACCCTAACCCTAACCCTAACCCTAACACCAACCGTAACCCTAACCCTAACTCTAACCCTAAACCTAACACCAACCCTAACCCTAACCCTAACCCTAACCATAACACCAAACCTAACCCTAACACTAACCTTAAACCATAATCCTAACCCTAACCCTAACCCTAACCCTAACACTAACCCTAACCCTAACCCTAACCCTAACCCTAACCCCAACCGTAACCCTAACCCTAACCCTAACCCTAACCCTAACCCTAACCCTATACCTAACACCAAACCTAACCCTAACCCTAACCCTAACCCTAACACCAACCCTAACCCTAACCCTAACCCTAACCCTAACCCTAAACCTAACACCAACCCTAACCGTAACCCTAACCCTAACCCTAACCCTAACCCTAAACCTAACACCAACCCTAACCCTAACCCTAACCCTAACCCTAACACCAACCCTAACGCTAACCCTAACTCTAAACCCTAATCCTAACCCTAATCCTAACCCTAACCCTAACCCTAACAAGGGCAAGGTGTAGTGGTCAGCCACGGGCAAGTTCTAGGCCTCGGACTAGAAGGAGCCATGTGCGTTGGTCTAGGGCCCGAGCTAGGGCTAGTGAGAGCGGTAGGCGTAGCGCTGGGGTAGGCATAGGGCAAGGGGTGGGTGTCGAGGTAAACCTCGGAGTACGCCTAGGGCCAGGAGTGGGAGCTGTGGCTAGTGGTAGGGTTGGGGGTGGGCCTATGGGTAGGGGTAGCTGTAGCGCCAGGGGTAGTGGTAGGACCAGAGGTAGTGCTAGGCGTAGGCCTAGGGCGAGAAGTAGTGCTCGGGGTAGGGTTAGTTGAAGGGCTAGTGTTTGGCAGAGGCCCACGGGCAGTGTTAGGGTTAGGGCTCATTTTAGGCCTAGGACTAGTGGTAGTGGTAGGGGATGGCGAGGGCTAGGCGTAACTGTCACAAGAGGGCTCCGGGTAGTCCTAGGACTCCGAAAGGATGTAGGGCTGGATTAGGGTGTGGCTAATGGTGGGTCCAGGGGGATTTCGTAGGACACGGGTTAGTGCTCTGGCTATCGGTAGGGCAAGGTGTACCGGTTGGCGACGGGCAAGTGCTAGGCTCGGACTAGAGTGAGCACTGGGCGTTGGTCTAGGGCCCGAGGTAGAGCTAGTGGGAGCAGTAGGCGTAGCGCTGGGGTAGGCAAAGGGCAAGGGGTGGGTGTCGGGGTAAACCTCGGAGTAGGCCTAGGACCAGGAGTGGGAGCTGTGGCTAGGGGTAAGGATGGTGGTGGGCCTATGGGTAGGGGGAGCTGTAGGGACAGGGGTAGGGGTGGGACCAGAGGTAGTGCTAGGCGTAGGCCTAGGGTTAGGGGTAGTGCTCGGGGTAACCTAACACTAACCCTAACCCTATTACTAACCCTAACCCAAACCCTAACCCTAACACCAACCCTAACCCTAACCCTAATGCTAACCATAACCCTATACCTAACACCAACCCTAACCCTAACCCTAACCCTAACCCTAACCCTAACACCAACCCTAACCCTAACCCTAACCCTAACCCTAACAAGGGCAAGGTGTACTGGTCAGCGACGGGCAAGTTCTAGGCCTCGGACGAGAGGGAGCCATGGGCGTTGGTCTAGGGCCCGAGCTATGGCTAGTGGAAACGGTAGGCGTAGCGCTGGGGTAGGCATAGGGCAAGGGGTGGGTGTCGAGGTAAACCTCGGTGTAGGCCTAGGGCCAGGAGTGGGAGCTGTGGCTAGGGTTAGGGGTGGGGGAGGACCTATGGGTAGGGGAGGCTGTAGGGCCAGGGGTAGTGGTAGGACCAGGGGTAGTGCTAGGCGTAGGCCTAGGGCGAGGGGTAGTGCTCGGGGTAACCTAACCCTAACCCTAACCCTAACCCTAACACTAACCCTAACCCTAACCCTAACCCTAACACCAACCCTAACCCTAACCCTAACCCTAACACTAACCCTAACCCTATACCTAACACCAACCCTAACCCTAACCCTAACTCTAACCCTAACACCAACCCTCACCCTAACCCTAACCCTAACCCTAACCCTATACCTAACACCAACCCTAACCCTAACCCTAACCCTAACCCTAACACCAACCCTAACCCTAACCCTAACCCTAACCCTAACAAGGGCAAGGTGTACTGGTCAGCGACGGGCAAGTTCTAGGCCTCGGACGAGAGGGAGCCATGGGCGTTGGTCTAGGGCCCGAGCTATGGCTAGTGGAAACGGTAGGCGTAGCGCTGGGGTAGGCATAGGGCAAGGGGTGGGTGTCGAGGTAAACCTCGGTGTAGGCCTAGGGCCAGGAGTGGGAGCTGTGGCTAGGGTTAGGGGTGGGGGAGGACCTATGGGTAGGGGAGGCTGTAGGGCCAGGGGTAGTGGTAGGACCAGGGGTAATGCTAGGCGTAGGCCTAGGGCGAGGGGTAGTGCTCGGGGTAACCTAACCCTAACCCTAACCCTAACCCTAACACTAACCCTAACCCTAACCCTAACCCTAACACCAACCCTAACCCTAACCCTAACCCTAACCCTAACCCTATACCTAACACCAACCCTAACCCTAACCCTAACTCTAACCCTAACACCAACCCTCACCCTAACCCTAACCCTAACCCTAACCCTAACCCTATACCTAACACCAACCCTAACCCTAACCCTAACCCTAACCCTAACACCAACCCTAACCCTAACCCTAACCCTAACCCTAACCCTAACACCAACCCTAAACCTAAACCTAACCCTAACCCTAACACCAACCCTAACCCTAATCCTAACCCTAACCCTAACCCTAACACCAACCCTAACCCTAACCCTAACCCTAACCCTAACACCAACCCTAACCCTAACCCTAACCCTAACCCTAACCCTATGCCTAACACGAACCCTAACCCTAACCCTAACCCTAACACCAACCCTAACCCTAACCCTAACCCTAACCCTAAACCTAACACCAACCCTAACCCTAACCCAAACACTAACCCTAACACCAACCCTAACCCTAACCCTAACCCTAACCCTAACACCAACCCTAACCCTAACCCTAACCCTAACCCTAACCCTAACACCAACCCTAACCCTAATCCTAACCCTAACCCTAACACCAACCCTAACCCTAACCCTAACCCTAACTCTAACCCTAACCCTAACCCTAACACCAACCCTAACCCTAACCCTAACCCTAACCCTAACACCAACCCTAACCCTAACCCTAATTCTAACCCTAACCCTATGCCTAAAACCAACACTAACCCTAACCCTAACCCTAACACCAACCCTAACCCTAATCCTAATCCTAACCCTAACCCTAACCCTAACACTAACCCTAACCCTAACCCTAACCCTAACACCAACCCTAACCCTAACCCTAAACATAACCCTAACCCTATACCTAACACAAACCCTAACACTAACCCTAACACTAACCCTAACCCTAACCCTAACACCAACCCTAACCCTAACCCTAACCCTAACCCTAACACCAACCCTAACCCTAACCCTAAACCTAACTCTAACCCTAACCCTAACCCTAACACCAACCCTAACCCTAAACCTAACCCTAACCCTAACACCAACCCTAACCCTAACCTAACCCTAACCCTAACCCTAACCCTAACCCTAACCCTAACATCAACCCTAACCCTAACCCTAACCCTAACACCAACCCTAACCCTAATCCTAACCCTAACCCTAACCCTAACACCAACCCTAACCCTAACCCTAACCCTAACCCTAACACCAACCCTAACCCTAACGCTAACCCTAACCCTAACCCTATGCCTAACACGAACCCTAACCCTAAACCTAACCCTAACCCTAACACCAACCCTAACCCTAATCCTAACCCTAACCCTAACCTTAACCCTAACACTAACCCTAACCCTAACCCTAACCCTAACACCAACCCTAACCCTAACCCTAACCCTAACCCTAAACATAACACCAACCCTAACCCTAACCCTAACCCTAACCCTAACCCTAACCCTAACACCAACCCTAACCCTAACCCTAACCCTAAACCCTAATCTTAACCCTAACCCTAACCCCAACCCTAACCCTAACCCTAACCCTAACAAGGGCAAGGTGTACTGGTCAGCGACGGGCAAGTTCTAGGCCTCGGACTAGAAGGAGCCATGGGCGTTGGTCTAGGGCCCGAGCTAGGGCTAGTGAGAGCGGTAGGCGTAGCCCTGGGGTAGGCATAGGGCAAGGGGTGGGTGTCGAGGTAAACCTCGGAGTAGGCCTAGGGCCAGGAGTGGGAGCTGTGGCTAGTGGTAGGGTTGGGGGTGGGGCTATGGGTAGGGGGAGCTGTAGGGCCAGGGGTAGTGGTAGGACCAGAGGTAGTGCTAGGCGTAGGCCTAGGACGAGGGGTAGTGCTCGGGGTAGGGTTAGTTGAAGGGCTAGTGTTTGGCAGAGGCCCACGGGCAGTGTTAGGGTTAGGGCTCATGTTAAGCCTAGGACTAGTGGTAGTGGTAGGGGTTGGCCGAGGACTAGGGGTAGGTGTCAGGAAATGGCTCCGGGTTGTCCTAGGACTCCGAACGGATGTAGGGCTGGATTAGGGTGTGGCTAATGGTGGGTCCAGGGTGATTTCGTAGGACACGGGTTAGTGCTCTGGCTATCGGTAGGGCAAGGTGTACCGGTTGCCGACGGGCAAGTGCTAGGCTTCGGACTAGAGTGAGCACTGGGCGTTGGTCTAGAGCCCGAGGTAGGGCTAGTGGGAGCGGTAGGCGTAGCGCTGGGGTAGGCAAAGGGCAAGGGGTGGGTGTCGGGGTAAACCTCGGAGTAGGCCTAGGACCAGGAGTGGGAGCTGTGGTTAGGGGTAGGGATGGGGGTGGGCCTATGGGTAGGGGGAGCTGTAGGGACAGGGGTAGGGGTAGGACCAGAGGTAGTGCTAGGCGTAGGCCTAGGGCGAGGGGTAGTGCTCGGGGTAACCTAACCCTAACCCTAACCCTAACCCTAACACCAACACTAACCCTAACCCTAACCCTAACCCTAACACCAACCCTAACCCTAAACCTAACCCTAACCCTATCCCTAACCCTAACACTAACCCTAACCCTAACCCTAACCCTAACACCAACCCTAACCCTAACACTAACCCTAACCCTAACCCTATACCTAACACCAACCCTAACCCTAACCCAAACACTAACCCTAACACCAACCCTAACCCTAACCCTAACCCTAACCCTAACACCAACCCTAACCCTAACCCTAATTCTAACCCTAACCCTATGCCTAAAACCAACACTAACCCTAACCCTAACCCTAACACCAACCCTAACCCTAATCCTAATCCTAACCCTAACCCTAACCCTAACACTAACCCTAACCCTAACCCTAACCCTAACACCAACCCTAACCCTAACCCTAACTCTAACCCTAGCCCTATACCTAACACCAACCCTAACCCTAACCCTAACCCTAACCCTAACACCAACCCTAACCCTAACCCTAAACATAACCCTAACCCTATACCTAAAACAAACCCTAACCCTAACCCTAACACTAACCCTAACCCTAACCCTAACACCAACCCTAACCCTAACTATAACCCTAACCCTAACACCAACCCTAACCCTAACCCTAAACCTAACTCTAACCCTAACCCTAACCCTAACACCAACCCTAACCCTAAACCTAACCCTAACCCTAACACCAACCCTAACCCTAACCTAACCCTAACCCTAACCCTAACCCTAACCCTAACCCTAACATCAACCCTAACCCTAACCCTAACCCTAACACCAACCCTAACCCTAATCCTAACCCTAACCCTAACCCTAACACCAACCCTAACCCTAACCCTAACCCTAACCCTAACACCAACCCTAACCCTAACGCTAACCCTAACCCTAACCCTATGCCTAACACGAACCCTAACCCTAAACCTAACCCTAACCCTAACACCAACCCTAACCCTAATCCTAACCCTAACCCTAACCTTAACCCTAACACTAACCCTAACCCTAACCCTAACCCTAACACCAACCCTAACCCTAACCCTAACCCTAACCCTAAACATAACACCAACCCTAACCCTAACCCTAACCCTAACCCTAACCCTAACCCTAACACCAACCCTAACCCTAACCCTAACCCTAAACCCTAATCTTAACCCTAACCCTAACCCCAACCCTAACCCTAACCCTAACCCTAACAAGGGCAAGGTGTACTGGTCAGCGACGGGCAAGTTCTAGGCCTCGGACTAGAAGGAGCCATGGGCGTTGGTCTAGGGCCCGAGCTAGGGCTAGTGAGAGCGGTAGGCGTAGCCCTGGGGTAGGCATAGGGCAAGGGGTGGGTGTCGAGGTAAACCTCGGAGTAGGCCTAGGGCCAGGAGTGGGAGCTGTGGCTAGTGGTAGGGTTGGGGGTGGGGCTATGGGTAGGGGGAGCTGTAGGGCCAGGGGTAGTGGTAGGACCAGAGGTAGTGCTAGGCGTAGGCCTAGGGCGAGGGGTAGTGCTCGGGGTAGGGTTAGTTGAAGGGCTAGTGTTTGGCAGAGGCCCACGGGCAGTGTTAGGGTTAGGGCTCATGTTAAGCCTAGGACTAGTGGTAGTGGTAGGGGTTGGCCGAGGACTAGGGGTAGGTGTCAGGAAATGGCTCCGGGTTGTCCTAGGACTCCGAACGGATGTAGGGCTGGATTAGGGTGTGGCTAATGGTGGGTCCAGGGTGATTTCGTAGGACACGGGTTAGTGCTCTGGCTATCGGTAGGGCAAGGTGTACCGGTTGCCGACGGGCAAGTGCTAGGCTTCGGACTAGAGTGAGCACTGGGCGTTGGTCTAGAGCCCGAGGTAGGGCTAGTGGGAGCGGTAGGCGTAGCGCTGGGGTAGGCAAAGGGCAAGGGGTGGGTGTCGGGGTAAACCTCGGAGTAGGCCTAGGACCAGGAGTGGGAGCTGTGGTTAGGGGTAGGGATGGGGGTGGGCCTATGGGTAGGGGGAGCTGTAGGGACAGGGGTAGGGGTAGGACCAGAGGTAGTGCTAGGCGTAGGCCTAGGGCGAGGGGTAGTGCTCGGGGTAACCTAACCCTAACCCTAACCCTAACCCTAACACCAACACTAACCCTAACCCTAACCCTAACCCTAACACCAACCCTAACCCTAAACCTAACCCTAACCCTATCCCTAACCCTAACACTAACCCTAACCCTAACCCTAACCCTAACACCAACCCTAACCCTAACACTAACCCTAACCCTAACCCTATACCTAACACCAACCCTAACCCTAACCCTAAGCCTAACCCTAACACCAACCCTAACCCTAACCCTATCCCTAACCCTAACCCTAACACCAACCCTAACCATAATCCTAACCCTAACCCTAACCCTAACACCAACCCTAACCCTAACCCTAACTCTAACCCTAAACCTAACACCAACCCTAACCCTAACCATAACCCTAACCATAACACCAAACCTAACCCTAACCCTAACCCTAAACCCTAATCCTAACCCTAACCCTAACCCTAACCCTAACACTAACCCTAACCCTAACCCTAACCCTAACCCCAACCGTAACCCTAACCCTAACCCTAACACTAACCCTAACCCTATACCTAACACCAACCCTAACCCTAACCCTAACCCTAACCCTAACACCAACTCTAACCCTAACCCTAAACCTAACACCAACCCTAACCCTAATCCTAACCCTAACCCTAACCCTAAACCTAACACCAACCCTAACCGTAACCCTAACCCTAACCCTAACCCTAACCCTAAACCTAACACCAACCCTAACCCTAACCCTAACTTTAACCCTAACACCAACCCTAACCCTAACCCTAACCCTAAACCCTAATCCTAACCCTAACCCTAACCCTAACCCTAACCCTAACCCTAACAAGGGCAAGGTGTAGTGGTCAGCGACGGGCAAGTTCTAGGCCTCGGACTAGAAGGAGCCATGTGCGTTGGTCTAGGGCCCGAGCTAGGGCTAGTGAGAGCGGTAGGCGTAGCGCTGGGGTAGGCATATGGCAAGGGGTGGGTGTCGAGGTAAACCTCGGAGTAGGCCTAGGGCCAGGAGTGGGAGCTGTGGCTAGTGGTAGGGTAGGGGGTGGGCCTATGGGTAGGGGGAACTGTAGGGCCAGGGGTAGTGGTAGGACCAGAGGTAGTGCTAGGCGTAGGCCTAGGGCGAGAAGTAGTGCTCGGGGTAGGGTTAGTTGAAGGGCTAGTGTTTGGCAGAGGCCCACGGGCAGAGTTAGGGTTAGGGCTCATTTTAGGCCTAGGACTAGTGGTAGTGGTAGGGGATGGCCGAGGGCTAGGCGTAACTGTCACAAGAGGGCTCCGGGTAGTCCTAGGACTCCGAAAGGATGTAGGGCTGGATTAGGGTGTGGCTAATGGTGGGTCCAGGGGGATTTCGTAGGACACGGGTTAGTGCTCTGGCTATCGGTAGGGCAAGGTGTACCGGTTGGCGACGGGCAAGTGCTAGGCTCGGACTAGAGTGAGCACTGGGCGTTGGTCTAGGGCCCGAGGTAGAGCTAGTGGGAGCAGTAGGCGTAGCGCTGGGGTAGGCAAAGGGCAAGGGGTGGGTGTCGGGGTAAACCTCGGAGTAGGCCTAGGACCAGGAGTGGGAGCTGTGGCTAGGGGTAGGGATGGGGGTGGGCCTATGGGTAGGGGGAGCTGTAGGGACAGGGGTAGGGGTGGGACCAGAGGTAGTGCTAGGCGTAGGCCTAGGGCTAGGGGTAGTGCTCGGGGTAACCTAACACTAACCCTAACCTTATTACTAACCCTAACCCAAACCCTAACCCTAACACCAACCCTAACCCTAACCCTAATGCTAACCCTAACCCTATACCTAACACCAACCCTAACCCTAACCCTAACCCTAACCCTAACACCAACCCTAACCCTAAACCTAACCCGAACCCTAACAAAGGAAAGGTGTATTGGTCAGCGACGGGTAAGTTCTAGGCCTCGGACGAGAGGGAGCCATGGGCGTTGGTCTAGGGCCCGAGCTATGGCTAGTGGAAACGGTAGGCGTAGCGCTGGGGTAGGCATAGGGCAAGGGGTGGGTGTCGAGGTAAACCTCGGTGTAGGCCTAGGGCCAGGAGTGGGAGCTGTGGCTAAGGTTAGGGGTGGGGGTGGACCTATGGGTAGGGGGCGCTGTAGGGCCAGGGGTAGTGGTAGGACCAGGGGTAGTGCTAGGCGTAGGCCTAGGGCGAGGGGTAGTGCTCGGGGTAACCTAACCCTAAACCTAACCCTAACCCTAACACTAACCCTAACCCTAACCCTAACCCAAACACCAACCCTAACCCTAACCCTAACCCTAACCCTAACCCTATACCTAACACCAACCCTAACCCTAACCCTAACTCTAACCCTAACACCAACCCTCACCCTAACCCTAACCCTAACCCTAACCCTATACCTAACACCAACCCTAACCCTAACCCTAACCCTAACCCTAACACCAACCCTAACCCTAACCCTAACCCTAACCCTAACCCTAACACCAACCCTAAACCTAAACCTAACCCTAACCCTAACACCAACCCTAACCCTAATCCTAACCCTAACCCTAACCCTAACACCAACCCTAACCCTAACCCTAACCCTAACCCTAACACCAACCCTAACCCTAACCCTAACCCTAACCCTAACCCTATGCCTAACACGAACCCTAACCCTAACCCTAACCCTAACACCAACCCTAACCCTAACCCTAACCCTAACCCTAAACCTAACACCAACCCTAACCCTAACCCAAACACTAACCCTAACACCAACCCTAACCCTAACCCTAACCCTAACCCTAACACCAACCCTAACCCTAACCCTAACCCTAACACTAACCCTAACCCTAACCCTAACACCAACCCTAACCCTAACCCTAACCCTAACACCAACCCTAACCCTAACCCTAACCCTAACTCTAACCCTAATTCTAACCCTAACACCAACCCTAACCCTAACCCTAACCCTAACCCTAACACCAACCCTAACCCAAACCCTAACCCTAACCCTAGCCCTATACCTAACACCAACCCTAACCCTAACCCTAACCCTAACCCTAACACCAACCCTAACCCTAACCCTAACCCTAACACCAAGCCTAACCCTAACCCTAACCCTAACACTAACCCTAACCCTAACCCTAACACCAACCCTAACCCTAACCCTAACCCTAACCCTAACACCAACCCTAACCCTAACCCTAACCCTAACTCTAACCCTAACCCTAACCCTAACACCAACCCTAACCCTAACCCTAACCCTAACCCTAACACCAACCCTAACCCTAACCCTAACCCTAACCCTAACCCTATGCCTAACACCAACACTAACCCTAACCCTAACCCTAACCCTAACACCAACCCTAACCCTAATCCTAACCCTAACCCTAACCCTAACCCTAACACTAACCCTAACCCTAACCCTAACCCTAACACCAACCCTAACCCTAACCCTAAACATAACCCTAACCCTATACCTAACACCAACCCTAACCCTAACCCTAACACTAACCCTAACCCTAACCCTATCACCAACCCTAACCCTAACCCTAACCCTAACCCTAACACCAACCCTAACCCTAAACCTAACCCTAACCCTAACACCAACCCTAACCCTAACCTAACCCTAATCCTAACCCTAACCCTAACCCTAACCCTAACACCAACCCTAACATTAACCCTAACCCTAAACCCTAATCTTAACCCTAACCCTAACCCCAACCCTAACCCTAACCCTAACCCTAACAAGGGCAAGGTGTACTGGTCAGCGACGGGCAAGTTCTAGGCCTCGGACTAGAAGGAGCCATGGGCGTTGGTCTAGGGCCCGAGCTAGGGCTAGTGAGAGCGGTAGGCGTAGCCCTGGGGTAGGCATAGGGCAAGGGGTGGGTGTCGAGGTAAACCTCGGAGTAGGCCTAGGGCCAGGAGTGGGAGCTGTGGCTAGTGGTAGGGTTGGGGGTGGGGCTATGGGTAGGGGGAGCTGTAGGGCCAGGGGTAGTGGTAGGACCAGAGGTAGTGCTAGGCGTAGGCCTAGGGCGAGGGGTAGTGCTCGGGGTAGGGTTAGTTGAAGGGCTAGTGTTTGGCAGAGGCCCACGGGCAGTGTTAGGGTTAGGGCTCATGTTAAGCCTAGGACTAGTGGTACTGGTAGGGGTTGGCCGAGGACTAGGGGTAGGTGTCAGGAAATGGCTCCGGGTAGTCCTAGTTCTCCGAACGGATGTAGGGCTGATTAGGGTGTGGCTAATGGTGGGTCCAGGGTGATTTCGTAGGACACGGGTTAGTGCTCTGGCTATCGGTAGGGCAAGGTGTACCGGTTGCCGACGGGCAAGTGCTAGGCTTCGGACTAGAGTGAGCACTGGGCGTTGGTCTAGAACCCGAGGTAGGGCTAGTGGGAGCGGTAGGCGTAGCGCTGGGGTAGGCAAAGGGCAAGGGGTGGGTGTCGGGGTAAACCTCGGAGTAGGCCTAGGACCAGGAGTGGGAGCTGTGGCTAGGGGTAGGGATGGGGGTGGGCCTATGGGTAGGGGGAGCTGTAGGGACAGGGGTAGGGGTAGGACCAGAGGTAGTGCTAGGCGTAGGCCTAGGGCGAGGGGTAGTGCTCGGGGTAACCTAACCCTAACCCTAACCCTAACCCTAACACCAATACTAACCCTAACCCTAACCCTAACCCTAACACCAACCCTAACCCTAAACCTAACCCTAACCCTAACCCTAACCCTAACACTAACCCTAACCCTAACCCTAACCCTAACACCAACCCTAACCCTAACACTAACCCTAACCCTAACCCTATACCTAACACCAACCCTAACCCTAACCCTAACCCTAACCCTAACACCAACCCTAACCCTAACCCTATCACTAACCCTAACCCTAACACCAACCCTAACCATAATCCTAACCCTAACCCTAACCCTAACCCTAACACCAACCCTAACCCTAACCCTAACTCTAACCCTAAACCTAACACCAACCCTAACCCTAACCATAACCCTAACCATAACACCAAACCTAACCCTAACCCTAACCCTAAACCCTAATCCTAACCCTAACCCTAACCCTAACCCTAACACTAACCCTAACCCTAACCCTAACCCTAACCCCAACCGTAACCCTAACCCTAACCCTAACCCTAACCCTAACCCTATACCTAACACCAACCCTAACCCTAACCCTAACCCTAACCCTAACACCAACTCTAACCCTAACACTAAACCTAACACCAACCCTAACCCTAATCCTAACCCTAACCCTAACCCTAAACCTAACACCAACCCTAACCGTAACCCTAACCCTAACCCTAACCCTAACCCTAAACCTAACACCAACCCTAACCCTAACCCTAACTTTAACCCTAACACCAACCCTAACCCTAACCCTAACCCTAAACCCTAATCCTAACCCTAACCCTAACCCTAACCCTAACCCTAACCCTAACCCTAACAAGGGCAAGGTGTAGTGGTCAGCGACGGGCAAGTTCTAGGCCTCGGACTAGAAGGAGCCATGTGCGTTGGTCTAGGGCCCGAGCTAGGGCTAGTGAGAGCGGTAGGCGTAGCGCTGGGGTAGGCATATGGCAAGGGGTGGGTGTCGAGGTAAACCTCGGAGTAGGCCTAGGGCCAGGAGTGGGAGCTGTGGCTAGTGGTAGGGTAGGGGGTGGGCCTATGGGTAGGGGGAGCTGTAGGGCCAGGGGTAGTGGTAGGACCAGAGGTAGTGCTAGGCGTAGGCCTAGGGCGAGAAGTAGTGCTCGGGGTAGGGTTAGTTGAAGGGCTAGTGTTTGGCAGAGGCCCACGGGCAGAGTTAGGGTTAGGGCTCATTTTAGGCCTAGGACTAGTGGTAGTGGTAGGGGATGGCCGAGGGCTAGGCGTAACTGTCACAAGAGGGCTCCGGGTAGTCCTAGGACTCCGAAAGGATGTAGGGCTGGATTAGGGTGTGGCTAATGGTGGGTCCAGGGGGATTTCGTAGGACACGGGTTAGTGCTCTGGCTATCGGTAGGGCAAGGTGTACCGGTTGGCGACGGGCAAGTGCTAGGCTCGGACTAGAGTGAGCACTGGGCGTTGGTCTAGGGCCCGAGGTAGAGCTAGTGGGAGCAGTAGGCGTAGCGCTGGGGTAGGCAAAGGGCAAGGGGTGGGTCTCGGGGTAAACCTCGGAGTAGGCCTAGGACCAGGAGTGGGAGCTGTGGCTAGGGGTAGGGATGGGGGTGGGCCTATGGGTAGGGGGAGCTGTAGGGACAGTGGTAGGGGTGGGACCAGAGGTAGTGCTAGGCGTAGGCCTAGGGCTAGGGGTAGTGCTCGGGGTAACCTAACACTAACCCTAACCTTATTACTAACCCTAACCCAAACCCTAACCCTAACACCAACCCTAACCCTAAACCTAATGCTAACCCTAACCCTATACCTAACACCAACCCTAACCCTAACCCTAACCCTAACCCTAACACCAACCCTAACCCTAACCCTAACCCGAACCCTAACAAGGGCAAGGTGTATTGGTCAGCGACGGGTAAGTTCTAGGCCTCGGACGAGAGGGAGCCATGGGCGTTGGTCTAGGGCCCGAGATATGGCTAGTGGAAACGGTAGGCGTAGCGCTGGGGTAGGCATAGGGCAAGGGGTGGGTGTCGAGGTAAACCTCGGTGTAGGCCTAGGGCCAAGAGTGGGAGCTGTGGCTAGGGTTAGGGGTGGGGGTGGACCTATGGGTAGGGGGCGCTGTAGGGCCAGGGGTAGTGGTACGACCAGGGGTAGTGCTAGGCGTAGGCCTAGGGCGAGGGGTAGTGCTCGGGATAACCTAACCCTAAACCTAACCCTAACCCTAACACTAACCCTAACCCTAACCCTAACCCTAACACCAACCCTAACCCTAACCCTAACACTAACCCTAACACTATACCTAACACCAACACTAACCCTAACCCTAACTCTAACCCTAACACCAACCCTCACCCTAACCCTAACCCTAACCCTAACCCTATACCTAACACCAACCCTAACCCTAACCCTAACCCTAACCCTAACACCAACCCTAACCCTAACCCTAACCCTAACCATAACCCTAACACCAACCCTAAACCTAAACCTAACCCTAACCCTAACACCAACCCTAACCCTAATCCTAACCCTAACCCTAACCCTAACACCAACCCTAACCCTAACCCTAACCCTAACCCTAACACCAACCCTAACCCTAACCCTAACCCTAACCCTAACCCTATGCCTAACACGAACCCTAACCCTAACCCTAACCCTAACACCAACCCTAACCCTAACCCTAACCCTAACCCTAAACTAACACCAACCCTAACCCTAACCCAAACACTAACCCTAACACCAACCCTAACCCTAACCCTAACCCTAACCCTAACACCAACCCTAACCCTAACCCTAACCCTAACACTAACCCTAACCCTAACCCTAACACCAACCCTAACCCTAACCCTAACCCTAACCCTAACACCAACCCTAACCCTAACCATAAACCTAACTCTAACCCTAATTCTAACCCTAACACCAACCCTAACCCTAACCCTAACCCTAACCCTAACACCAACCCTAACCCTAACCCTAACCCTAACCCTAGCCCTATACCTAACACCAACCCTAACCCTAACCCTAACCCTAACACCAACCCTAACCCTAACCCTAACCCTAACACCAAGCCTAACCCTAACCCTAACCCTAACAAACCCTAACCCTAACCCTAACACCAACCCTAACCCTAACCCTAACCCTAACCCTAACACCAACCCTAACCCTAACCCTAACCCTAACTCTAACCCTAACCCTAACCCTAACACCAACCCTAACCCTAACCCTAACCCTAACACCAATCCTAACCCTAACCCTAACCCTAACCCAAACACTAACCCTAACCCTAACCCTAACACCAACCTTAACCCTAACCCTAAACATAACCCTAACCCTATACCTAACACCAACCCTAACACTAACCCTAACACTAACCCTAACCCTAACCCTAACACCAACCCTAACCCTAACCCTAACCCTAACCCTAACACCAACCCTAACCCTAAACCTAACCCTAACCCTAACACCAACCCTAACCCTAACCTAACCCTAACCCTAACCCTAACCCTAACCCTAACCCTAACACCAACCCTAACCCTAACCCTATCCCTAACACCAAACCTAACCCTAATCCTAACCCTAACCCTAACCCTAACACCAACCCTAACCCTAACCCTAACCCTAACACCAACCCTAACCCTAACGCTAACCTTAACCCTAACCCTATGCCTAACACGAACCCTAACCCTAACCCTAACCCTAACCCTAACACCAACCCTAACCCTAACCCTAACCCTAAACCCTAATCTTAACCCTAACCCTAACCCCAACCCTAACCCTAACCCTAACCCTAACAAGGGCAAGGTGTACTGGTCAGCGACGGGCAAGTTCTAGGCCTCAGACTAGAAGGAGCCATGGGCGTTGGTCTAGGGCCCGAGCTAGGGCTAGTGAGAGCGGTAGGCGTAGCCCTGGGGTAGGCATAGGGCAAGGGGTGGGTGTCGAGGTAAACCTCGGAGTAGGCCTAGGGCCAGGAGTGGGAGCTGTGGCTAGTGGTAGGGTTGGGGGTGGGCCTATGGGTAGGGGGAGCTGTAGGGCCAGGGGTAGTGGTAGGACCAGAGGTAGTGCTAGGCGTAGGCCTAGGGCGAGGGGTAGTGCTCGGGGTAGGGTTAGTTGAAGGGCTAGTGTTTGGCAGAGGCCCACGGGCAGTGTTAGGGTTAGGGCTCATGTTAAGCCTAGGACTAGTGGTAGTGGTAGGGGTTGGCCGAGGACTAGGGGTAGGTGTCAGGAAATGGCTCCGGGTAGTCCTAGGACTCCGAACGGATGTAGGGCTGGATTAGGGTGTGGCTAATGGTGGGTCCAGGGTGATTTCGTAGGACACGGGTTAGTGCTCTGGCTATCGGTAGGGCAAAATATACCGGTTGGGGACGGGCAAGTGCTAGGCTTCGGACTAGAGTGAGCACTGGGCGTTGGTCTAGAGCCCGAGGTAGGGCTAGTGGGAGCGGTAGGCGTAGCGCTGGGGTAGGCAAAGGGCAAGGGGTGGGTGTCGGGGTAAACCTCGGAGTAGGCCTAGGACCAGGAGTGGGAGCTGTGGCTAGGGGTAGGGATGGGGGTGGGCCTATGGTTAGGGGGAGCTGTAGGGACAGGGGTAGGGGTAGGACCAGAGGTAGTGCTAGGCGTAGGCCTAGGGCGAGGGGTAGTGCTCGGGGTAACCTAACCCTAACCCTAACCCTAACCCTAACACCAACACTAACCCTAACCCTAACCCTAACCCTAACAGCAACCCTAACCCTAAACCTAACCCTAACCCTATCCCTAAACCTAACACTAACCCTAACCCTAACCCTAACCCTAACACCAACCCTAACCCTAACACTAACCCTAACCCTAACCCTATACCTAACACCAACCCTAACCCTAACCCTAACCCTAACCCTAACACCAACCCTAACCCTAACCCTATCCCTAACCCTAACCCTAACACCAACCCTAACCATAATCCTAACCCTAACCCTAACCCTAACACCAATCCTAACCCTAACCCTAACTCTAACCCTAAACCTAACACCAACCCTAACCCTAACCATAACCCTAACCATAACACCAAACCTAACCCTAACCCTAACCCTAAACCCTAATCCTAACCCTAACCCTAACCCTAACCCTAACACTAACCCTAACCCTAACCCTAACCCTAACCCCAACCGTAACCCTAACCCTAACCCTAACCCTAACCTTAACCCTATATCTAACACCAACCCTAACCCTAACCCTAACCCTAACCCTAACACCAACCCTAACCCTAACCCTAAACCTAACACCAACCCTAACCCTAATCCTAACCCTAACCCTAACCCTAAACCTAACACCAACCCTAACCGTAACCCTAACCCTAACCCTAACCCTAACCCTAAACCTAACACCAACCCTAACCCTAACCCTAACCCTAACCCTAACACCAACCCTAACCCTAACCCTAACCCTAAACCCTAATCCTAACCCTAACCCTAACCCTAACCCTAACCCTAACCCTAACAAGGGCAAGGTGTAGTGGTCAGCGACGGGCAAGTTCTAGGCCTCGGACTAGAAGGAGCCATGTGCGTTGGTCTAGGGCCCGAGCTAGGGCTAGTGAGAGCGGTAGGCGTAGCGCTGGGGTAGGCATAGGGCAAGGGGTGGGTGTCGAGGTAAACCTCGGAGTAGGCCTAGGGCCAGGAGTGGGAGCTGTGGCTAGTGGTAGGGTTGGGGGTGGGCCTATGGGTAGGGGGAGCTGTAGGGCCACGGGTAGTGGTAGGACCAGAGGTAGTGCTAGGCGTAGGCCTAGAGCGAGAAGTAGTGCTCGAGGTAGGGTTAGTTGAAGGGCTAGTGTTTGGCAGAGGCCCACGGGCAGTGTTAGGGTTAGGGCTCATTTTAGGCCTAGGACTAGTGGTAGTGGTAGGGGATGGCCGAGGGCTAGGCGTAACTGTCACAAGAGGGCTCCGGGTAGTCCTAGGACTCCGAAAGGATGTAGGGCTGGATTAGGGTGTGGCTAATGGTGGGTCCAGGGGGATTTCGTAGGACACGGGTTAGTGCTCTGGCTATCGGTAGGGCAAGATGTACCGGTTGGCGACGGGCAAGTGCTAGGCTCGGACTAGAGTGAGCACTGGGCTTTGGTCTAGGGCCCGAGGTAGAGCTAGTGGGAGCAGTAGGCGTAGCGCTGGGGTAGGCAAAGGGCAAGGGGTGGGTGTCGGGGTAAACCTCGGAGTAGGCCTAGGACCAGGAGTGGGAGCTGTGGCTAGGGGTAGGGATGGGGGTGGGCCTATGGGTAGGGGGAGCTGTAGGGACAGGGGTAGGGGTGGGACCAGAGGTAGTGCTAGGCGTAGGCCTAGGGCTAGGGGTAGTGCTCGGGGTAACCTAACACTAACCCTAACCCTATTACTAACCCTAACCCAAACCCTATCCCTAACACCAACCCTAACCCTAACCCTAATGCTAACCCTAACCCTATACCTAACACCAACCCTAACCCTAACCCTAACCCTAACCCTAACACCAACCCTAACCCTAACCCTAACCCGAACCCTAACAAGGGCAAGGTGTACTGGTCAGCGACGGGCAAGTTCTAGGCCTCAGACGAGAGGGAGCCATGGGCGTTGGTCTAGGGCCCGAGCAATGGCTAGTGGAAACGGTAGGCGTAGCGCTGGGGTAGGCATAGGGCAAGGGGTGGGTGTCGAGGTAAACCTCGGTGTAGGCCTAGGGCCAGGAGTGGGAGCTGTGGCTAGGGTTAGGGGTGGGGGTGGACCTATGGGTAGGGGGAGCTGTAGGGCCAGGGGTAGTGGTAGGACCAGGGGTAGTGCTAGGCGTAGGCCTAGGGCGAGGGGTAGTGCTCGGGGTAACCTAACCCTAACCCTCACCCTAACCCTAACACTAACCCTAACCCTAACCCTAACCATAACACCAACCCTAACCCTAACTCTATCTCTAACCCTAACCCTAACACCAACCCTAAACATAATCCTAACCCTAACCCTAACCCTAACCCTAACCCTAACACCAACCCTAACCATAACACCAAACCTAACCCTAACCCTAACCCTAAACCCTAATCCTAACCCTAACCCTAACCCTAACCCTAACACTAACCCTAACCCTAACCCTAACCCTAACCCCAACCGTAACCCTAACCCTAACCCTAACCCTAACCCTAAGCCTATACCTAACACCAACCCTAACCCTAACCCTAACCCTAACCCTAACACCAACCCTAACCCTAACCCTAACCCTAAACCCTAATCCTAACCCTAACCCTAACCCTAACCCTAACCCTAACCCTAACAAGGGCAAGGTGTAGTGGTCAGCGACGGGCAAGTTCTAGGCCTCGGACTAGAAGGAGCCATGTGCGTTGGTCTAGGGCCCGAGCTAGGGCTAGTGAGAGCGGTAGGCGTAGCGCTGCGGTAGGCATAGGGCCAGGGGTGGGTGTCGAGGTAAACCTCGGAGTAGGCCTAGGGCCAGGAGTGGGAGCTGTGGCTAGTGGTAGGGTTGGGGGTGGGCCTATGGGTACGGGGAGCTGTAGGGCCAGGGGTAGTGGTAGGACCAGAGGTAGTGCTAGGCGTAGGCCTAGGGCGAGAAGTAGTGCTCGAGGTAGGGTTAGTTGAAGGGCTAGTGTTTGGCAGAGGCCCACGGGCAGTGTTAGGGTTAGGGCTCATTTTAGGCCTAGGACTAGTGGTAGTGGTAGGGGATGGCCGAGGGCTAGGCGTAACTGTCACAAGAGGGCTCCGGGTAGTCCTAGGACTCCGAAAGGATGTAGGGCTGGATTAGGGTGTGGCTAATGGTGGGTCCAGGGGGATTTCGTAGGACACGGGTTAGTGCTCTGGCTATCGGTAGGGCAAGGTGTACCGGTTGGCGACGGGCAAGTGCTAGGCTCGGACTAGAGTGAGCACTGGGCGTTGGACTAGGGCCCGAGCTAGGGCTAGTGGGAGCGGTAGGCGTAGCACTGGGTTAGGCATTGGGCAAGGGGTGGGTGTCGGGGTAAACCTCGGAGTAGGCCTAGGACCAGGAGTGGGAGCTGTGGCTAGGGGTAGGGATGGGGGTGGGCCTATGGGTAGGGGGAGCTGTAGGGACAGGGGTAAGGGTGGGACCAGAGGTAGTGCTAGGCGTAGGCCTAGGGCGAGGGGTAGTGCTCGGGGTAACCTAACACTAACCCTAACCCTATTACTAACCCTAACCCAAACCCTAACCCTAACACCAACCCTAACCCTAACCCTAATGCTAACCCTAACCCTATACCTAACACCAACCCTAACCCTAACCCTAACCCTAACCCTAACACCAACCCTAACCCTAACCCTAACAAGGGCAAGGTGTACTGGTCAGCGACGGGCAAGTTCTAGGCCTCGGACGAGAGGGAGCCATGGGCGTTGGTCTCGGGCCCGAGCTATGGCTAGTGGAAACGGTAGGCGTAGCGCTGGGGTAGGCATAGGGCAAGGGGTGGGTGTCGAGGTAAACCTCGGTGTAGGCCTAGGGCCAGGAGTGGGAGCTGTGGCTAGGGTTAGGGGTGGGGGTGGACCTATGGGTAGGGGGAGCTGTAGGGCCAGGGGTAGTGGTAGGACCAGGGGTAGTGCTAGGCGTAGGCCTAGGGCGAGGGGTAGTGCTCG
Organism: Rhinolophus hipposideros; assembly: GCF_964194185.1. Taxonomy (NCBI): domain Eukaryota; kingdom Metazoa; phylum Chordata; class Mammalia; order Chiroptera; family Rhinolophidae; genus Rhinolophus; species Rhinolophus hipposideros. The sequence goes on along the minus strand of NW_027669403.1, from coordinate 259,943 downwards.
GGGTAACCTAACCCTAACCCTCACCCTAACCCTAACACTAACCCTAACCCTAACCCTAACCATAACACCAACCCTAACCCTAACCCTATCTCTAACCCTAACCCTAACACCAACCCTAAACATAATCCTAACCCTAACCCTAACCCTAACCCTAACCCTAACACCAACCCTAACCATAACACCAAACCTAACCCTAACCCTAACCCTAAACCCTAATCCTAACCCTAACCCTAACCCTAACCCTAACACTATCCCTAACCCTAACCCTAACCCTAACCCCAACCGTAACCCTAACCCTAACCCTAACCCTAACCCTAACCCTATACCTAACACCAACCCTAACCCTAACCCTAACCCTAACCCTAACACCAACCCTAACCCTAACCCTAACCCTAAACCCTAATCCTAACCCTAACCCTAACCCTAACCCTAACCCTAACCCTAACCCTAACAAGGGCAAGGTGTAGTGGTCAGCGACGGGCAAGTTCTAGGCCTCGGACTAGAAGGAGCCATGTGCGTTGGTCTAGGGCCCGAGCTAGGGCTAGTGAGAGCGGTAGGCGTAGCGCTGCGGTAGGCATAGGGCAAGGGGTGGGTGTCGAGGTAAACCTCGGAGTAGGCCTAGTGCCAGGAGTGGGAGCTGTGGCTAGTTGTAGGGTTGGGGGTGGGCCTATGGGTACGGGGAGCTGTAGGGCCAGGGGTAGTGGTAGGACCAGAGGTCGTGCTAGGCGTAGGCCTAGGGCGAGAAGTAGTGCTCGAGGTAGGGTTAGTTGAAGGGCTAGTGTTTGGCAGAGGCCCACGGGCAGTGTTAGGGTTAGGGCTCATTTTAGGCCTAGGACTAGTGGTAGTGGTAGGGGATGGCCGAGGGCTAGGCGTAACTGTCACAAGAGGGCTCCGGGTAGTCCTAGGACTCCGAAAGGATGTAGGGCTGGATTAGGGTGTGGCTAATGGTGGGTCCAGGGGGATTTCGTAGGACACGGGTTAGTGCTCTGGCTATCGGTAGGGCAAGGTGTACCGGTTGGCGACGGGCAAGTGCTAGGCTCGGACTAGAGTGAGCACTGGGCGTTGGTCTAGGGCCCGAGGTAGAGCTAGTGGGATCAGTAGGCGTAGCGCTGGGGTAGGCAAAGGGCAAGGGGTGGGTGTCGGGGTAAACCTCGGAGTAGGCCTAGGACCAGGATTGGGAGCTGTGGCTAGGGGTAGGGATGGGGGTGGGCCTATGGGTAGGGGGAGCTGTAGGGACAGGGGTAGGGGTGGGACCAGAGGTAGTGCTAGGCGTAGGCCTAGGGCGAGGGGTAGTGCTCTGGGTAACCTAACACTAACCCTAACCCTATTACTAACCCTAACCCAAACCCTAACCCTAACACCAACCCTAACCCTAACCCTAATGCTAACCCTAACCCTATACCTAACACCAACCCTAACCCTAACCCTAACCCTAACCCTAACACCAACCCTAACCCTAACCCTAACAAGGGCAAGGTGTACTGGTCAGCGACGGGCAAGTTCTAGGCCTCGGACGAGAGGGAGCCATGGGCGTTGGTCTCGGGCCCGAGCTATGGCTAGTGGAAACGGTAGGCGTAGCGCTGGGGTAGGCAAAGGGCAAGGGGTGGGTGTCGAGGTAAACCTCGGTGTAGGCCTAGGGCCAGGAGTGGGAGCTGTGGCTAGGGTTAGGGGTGGGGGTGGACCTATGGGTAGGGGGAGCTGTAGGGCCAGGGGTAGTGGTAGGACCAGGGGTAGTGCTAGGCGTAGGCCTAGGGCGAGGGGTAGTGCTCGGGGTAACCTAACCCTAACCCTAAGCCTAACCCTAACACTAACCCTAACCCTAACCCTAACCCTAACACCAACCCTAACCCTAACCCTAACTCTAACCCTAACACCAACCCTCACCCTAACCCTAACCCTAACCCTAACCCTATACCTAACACCAACCCTAAACCTAACCCTAACCCTAAACCTAACACCAACCCTAACCCTAACCCTAACCCTAACCCTAACACCAACCCTAAACCTAAACCTAACCCTAACCCTAACACCAACCCTAACCCTAATCCTAACCCTAACCCTAACCCTAACACCAACCCTAACCCTAACCCTAACCCTAACCCTAACACCAACCCTAACCCTAACCCTAACCCTAACCCTAACCCTAACCCTAACCCTATGCCTAACACGAACCCTAACCCTAACCCTAACCCTAACACCAACCCTAACCCTAACCCTAACCCTAACCCTAAACCTAACACCAACCCTAACCCTAACCCAAACACTAACCCAAACACCAACCCTAACCCTAACCTTAACCCTAACCCTAACACCAACCCTAACCCTAACGCTAACCCTAAAACTAACCCTAACCCTAACCCTAACACCAACCCTAACCCTAACCCTAACCCTAACCCTAACACCAACCCTAACCCTAACCCTAACCCTAACTCTAACCCTAACCCTAACCCTAACACCAACCCTAACCCTAACCCTAACCCTAACCCTAACACCAACCCTAACCCTAACCCTAATTCTAACCCTAACCCTATGCCTAACACCAACACTAACCCTAACCCTAACCCTAACCCTAACACCAACCCTAACCCTAACCCTAACCCTAACACTAACCCTAACCCTAACCCTTACACCAACCCTAACCCTAACCCTAACACCAACCCTAACCCTAACCCTAAACCTAACTCTAACCCTAACCCTAACCCTAACACCAACCCTAACCCTAACCCTAACCCTAACCCTAACACCAACCCTAAACCTAACCCTAAACCTAACTCTAACCCTAACCCTAACCCTAACACCAACCCTAACCCTAACACTAACCCTAACCCTAACACCAACCCTAACCCTAACCCTAACCCTAACCCTAACCTTAACACTAACCCTAACCCTAACCCTAACCCTAACACCAAACCTAACCCTAACCCTAACCCTAACCCTAACCCTATACCTAACACCAACCCTAACCCTAACCCTAACACTAACCCTAACCCTAACCCTAACACCAACCCTAACCCTAACCCTAACCCTAACCCTAACACCAACCCTAACCCTAACCCTAACCCTAACACCAACCCTAACCCTAATCCTAACCCTAACCCTAACCCTAACGCTAACAATAACCCTAACCCTAACCCTAACCCTAACACCAACCCTAACCCTAACCCTAAACATAATCCTAACCCTATACCTAACACCAACCCTAACCCTAACCCTAACACTAACCCTAACCCTAACCCTAACACCAACCCTAACCCTAACCCTAACCCTAACCCTAACACCAACCCTAACCCTAACCCTAAACCTAACTCTAACCCTAACCCTAACCCTAACACCAACCCTAACCCTAACCCTAACCCTAACCCTAACCCTAACACCAACCCTAACCCTAACCCTAACCCTAACCCTAACCCTAACCCTATGACTAACACCAACACTAACCCTAAACCTAACCCTAACCCTATCACCAACCCTAACCCTAATCCTAACCCTAACCCTAACCCTAACCCTAACACTAACCCTAACCCTAACCCTAACACCAACCCTAACCCTAACCCTAACCCTAACCCTAACCCTATACCTAACACCAACACTAACCCTAACCCTAACCCTAACCCTAACACCAACCCTAACACTAACCCTAACCCTAACCCTAACCGTAACACCAACCCTAACCCTAACCGTAACACCAACCCTAACCCTAATCCTAACCCTAACCCTAACCCTAACCCTAACCCTAACCCTAACACCAACCCTAACCCTAACCCTAACCCTAACCCTAACCCTAACCCCAAACCTAACCCTAACCCTAACCCTAACCATAACACCAAACCTAACCCTAACCCTAACCCTAAACCCTAATCCTAACCCTAACCCTAACCCTAACACTAACACTAACCCTAACCCTAACCCTAACCCTAACCCCAACCCTAACCCTAACCCTAACCCTAACCCTAACCCTTTACCTAACACCAACCCTAACCCTAACCCTAACCCTAACCCTAACACCAACCCTAACCCTAACCCTAACCCTAACCCTAACCCTAACCATATCCCTAACACCAACCCTAACCCTAACCCTAACCCTAACCCTAACACCAACCCTAACCCTAATCCTAACCCTAACCCTAACCCTAACACCAACCCTAACCCTAACCCTAACCCTAACACCAACCCTAAACCTAACCCTAACCCTAACCCTAACCCTATGCCTAACACGAACCCTAACCCTAACCCTATGCCTAACACGAACCCTAACCCTAACCCTAACCCTAACCATAACCCTAACACCAACCCTAACCCTAACCCTAACCCTAACCCTAACACCAACCCTAACCCTAACCCTAACCCTAACACCAACCCTAACCCTAATCCTAACCCTAACACTAACCCTAACACCAACCCTAACCCTAACCCTAACCTTAACCCTAACCCTAACCCTAAACCTATGCCTAACACGAACCCTAACCCTAAACCTAACCCTAAACCTAACAACAACCCTAACCCTAATCCTAACCCTAACCCTAACCCTAACCCTAACACTAACCCTAACCCTAACCCTAACCCTAACACCAACCCTAACCCTAACCCTAACCCTAAACCTAAACCTAACACCAACCCTAACCCTAACCCAAACCCTAACCCTAACACCAACCCTAACCCTAACCCTAACCCTAACCCTAACCCTAACCCTAACACCAACCCTAACCCTAACCCTAACCCTAACTCTAACCCTAACCCTAACCCTAACACCAACCCTAACCCTAACCCTAACCCTAACCCTAACACAAATCCTAACCCTAATCCTAACCCTAACCCTAACCCTAACCCTAACCCTAACACCAACCCTAACCCTAACCCTAACCCTAACACCAACCCTAACCCTAATCCTAACCCTAACCCTAACCCTAACACCAACCCTAACCCTAACCCTAACCCTAACCCTA
>NW_027669403.1:230000-250000 GCF_964194185.1 Rhinolophus hipposideros | reverse complement strand
TGCCTAACACGAACCCTAACCCTAAACCTAACCCTAACCCTAACACCAACCCTAACCCTAATCCTAACCCTAACCCTAACCCTAACCCTAACACTAACCCTAACCCTAACCCTAAACCTATACCTAACACCAACCCTAACCCTAACCCTAACCCTAACCCTAACCCTAACCGTAACCCTAACACTAACCCTAAACCTAAACCTAACACCAACCCTAACCCTAACCCTAACCCTATCCCTAACACCAACCCTAACCCTAACCCTAACCCTAAACCCTAATCCTAACCCTAACCTTAACCCTAACCCTAACCCTAACCCTAACAAGGGCAAGGTGTACTGGTCAGCGACGGGCAAGTTCTAGGCCTCGGACTAGAAGGAGCCATGTGCGTTGGTCTAGGGCCCGAGCTAGGGCTAGTGAGAGCGGTAGGTGTAGCGCTGGGGTAGGCATAGGACAAGGGGTAGGTGTCGAGGTAAACCTCGGAGTAGGCCTAGGGCCAGGAGTGGGAGCTGTGGCTAGTGGTAGGGTTGGGGATGGGCCTATGGGTAGGGGGAGCTGTAGGGCCAGGGGTAGTGGTAGGACCAGATGTAGTGCTAGGCGTAGGCCTAGGGCGAGGTGTAGTGCTCGGGGTAGGGTTAGTTGAAGGGCTAGTGTTTGGCAGAGGCCCACGGGCAGTGTTAGGGTTAGGGCTCATGTTAAGCCAAGGACTAGTGGTAGTGGTAGGGGTTGGCCGAGGACTAGGGGTAGGTGTCACGAAATGGCTCCGGGTACTCCTAGGACTCCGAACGGATGTAGGGCTGATTAGGGTGTGGCTAATGGTGGGTCCAGGGTGATTTCGTAGGACACGGGTTAGTGCTCTGGCTATAGGTAGGGCAAGGTGTACCGGTTGGCGACAGGCAAGTGCTAGGCTTCGGACTAGAGTGAGCACTGGGCGTTGGTCTAGGGCCCGAGGTAGGGCTAGTGGGAGCGGTAGGCGTAGCGCTGGGGTAGGCAAAGGGCAAGGGGTGGGTGTCGGGGTAAACCTCGGAGTAGGCCTAGGACCAGGAGTGGGAGCTGTGGCTAGGGGTAGAGATGGGGGTGGGCCTATGGGTAGGGGGAGCTGTAGGGACAGGGGTAGGGGTAGGAACAGAGGTAGTGCTAGGCGTAGGCCTAGGGCGAGGGGTAGTGCTCGGGGTAACCTAACCCTAACCCTAACCCTAACCCTAACACTAACCCTAACCCTAACCCTAACCCTAACACCAACCCTAACCCTAACCCTAACCCTATACCTAACACCAACCCTAACCCTAACCCTAACACCAAACCTAACCCTAACCCTAACCCTAACCCTATACCTAACACCAACCCTAACCCTAACCCTAACACCAACCCTAACCCTAACCCTAACCCTAACCCTAACCCTAACACCAACCCTAAACCTAAAACTAACCCTAACCCTAACACCAACCCTAACCCTAATCCTAACCCTAACCCTAACCCTAACACCAACCCTAACCCTAACCATAACCCTAACCCTAACACCAACCCTAACCCTAACCCTAACCCTAACCCTAACCCTATGCCTAACACGAACCCTAACCCTAACCCTAACCCTAACACCAACCCTAACCCTAACCCTAACTCTAACCCAAACCCTAACACCAACCCTAACCCTAACCCAAACACTAACCCTAACACCAACCCTAACCCTAACCCTAACCCTAACCCTAACACCAACCCTAACCCTAACCCTAACCCTAACCCTAACTCTAACCCTAACCCTAACCCTAACACCAACCCTAACCCTAACCCTAACCCTAACCCTAACCCTAACTCTAACCCTAACCCTAACCCTAACACCAACCCTAACCCTAACCCTAACCCTAACCCTAACCCTAACCCTAACCCTATGCCTAACACCAACACTAACCCTAAACCTAACCCTAAACCTAACACCAACCCTAACCCTAATCCTAACCCTAAACCTAACCCTAACCCTAAAACTAACCCTAACCCTAACCCTAACCCTAACACCAACCCTAACCCTAACCCTAACCCTAACCCTAACCCTATACCTAACACCAACCCTAACCCTAACCCTAACCCTAACCCTAACACCAACCCTAACACTAACCCTAAACCTAACACTAACCCTAACACCAACCGTAACCCTAACCCTAAACCTAACCCTAACCCTACCCTAACCCTAACCCTAACCCTAACCCTAACCCTAACCCTAACCCTAACCCTAACCCTAACCCTAACACCAACCCTAACCTAACCCTAACCCTAACCCTAACCCTAACCCTAACCCTATGCCTAACACCAACACTAACCCTAACCCTAACCCTAACCCTATCACCAACCCTAACCCTAACCCTAACCCTAACCCTAACCCTATACCTAACACCAACCCTAACCCTAACCCTAACCCTAACCCTAACACCAACCCTAACACTAACCCTAACCCTAACCCTAACCGTAACACCAACCCTAACCCTAACCGTAACACCAACCCTAACCCTAATCCTAACCCTAACCCTAACCCTAACCCTAACCCTAACCCTAACACTAACACCAACCCTAACCCTAACCCTAACCCTAACCCTAACCCTAACCCTAACCCCAACCCTAACCCTAACCCTAACCCTAACCATAACACCAAACCTAACCCTAACCCTAACCCTAAACCCTAATCCTAACCCTAACCCTAACCCTAACACTAACACTAACCCTAACCCTAACCCTAACCCTAACCCCAACCCTAACCCTAACCCTAACCCTAACCCTAACCCTATACCTAACACCAACCCTAACCCTAACCCTAACCCTAACCCTAACACCAACCCTAACCCTAACCCTAACCCTAACCCTAAACCTAACCATAACCCTAACACCAATCCTAACCCTAACCCTAACCCTAACCCTAACACCAACCCTAACCCTAATCCTAACCCTAACCCTAACCCTAACACCAACCCTAACCCTAACCCTAACCCTAACCCTAACACCAACCCTAACCCTAACCCTAACCCTAACCCTAACCCTAACCCTATGCCTAACACGAACCCTAACCTTAACCCTATGCCTAACACGAACCCTAACCCTAACCCTAACCCTAACCATAACCCTAACACCAACCCTAACCCTAACCCTAACCCTAACCCTAACACCAACCCTAACCCTAACCCTAACCCTAACACCAACCCTAACCCTAATCCTAACCCTAACACTAACCCTAACACCAACCCTAACCCTAACCCTAACCTTAACCCTAACCCTAACCCTAAACCTATGCCTAACACGAACCCTAACCCTAAACCTAACCCTAACCCTAACACCAACCCTAACCCTAATCCTAACCCTAACCCTAACCCTAACCCTAACACTAACCCTAACCATAACCCTAACCCTAACACCAACCCTAACCCTAACCCTAACCCTAAACCTAAACCTAACACCAACCCTAACCCTAACCCAAACCCTAACTCTAACACCAACCCTAACCCTAACCCTAACCCTAACCCTAACCCTAACACCAACCCTAAACCTAACCCTAACCCTAACTCTAACCCTAACCCTAACCCTAACACCAACCCTAACCCTAACCCTAACCCTAACCCTAACACAAATCCTAACCCTAATCCTAACCCTAACCCTAACCCTAACCCTAACCCTAACACCAACCCTAACCCTAACCCTAACCCTAACACCAACCCTAACCCTAATCCTAACCCTAACCCTAACCCTAACACCAACCCTAACCCTAACCCTAACCCTAACCCTAACACCACCCCTAACCCTAACCCTAACCCTAACCCTAACCCTAACCCTATGCCTAACACGAACCCTAACCCTAAACCTAACCCTAACCCTAACACCAACCCTAACCCTAATCCTAACCCTAACCCTAACCCTAACCCTAACACTAACCCTAACCCTAACCCTAAACCTAACACCAACCCTAACCCTAACCCTAACCCTATACCTAACACCAACCCTAACCCTAACCCTAACCCTAACCGTAACCCTAACCCTAACCCTAAACCTAAACCTAACACCAACCCTAACCCTAACCCTAACCCTAACCCTAACACCAACCCTAACCCTAACCCTAACCCTAAACCCTAATCCTAACCCTAACCTTAACCCTAACCCTAACCATAACCCTAACAAGGGCAAGGTGTACTGGTCAGCGACGGGCAAGTTCTAGGCCTCGGACTAGAAGGAGCCATGTGCGTTGGTCTAGGGCCCGAGCTAGGGCTAGTGAGAGCGGTAGGCGTAGCGCTGGGGTAGGCATAGGACAAGGGGTAGGTGTCGAGGTAAACCTCGGAGTAGGCCTAGGGCCAGGAGTGGGAGCTGTGGCTAGTGGTAGGGTTGGGGATGGGCCTATGGATAGGGGGAGCTGTAGGGCCAGGGGTAGTGGTAGGACCAGAGGTAGTGCTAGGCGTAGGCCTAGGGCGAGGTGTAGTGCTCGGGGTAGGGTTAGTTGAAGGGCTAGTGTTTGGCAGAGGCCCACGGGCAGTGTTAGGGTTAGGGCTCATGTTAAGCCAAGGACTAGTGGTAGTGGTAGGGGTTGGCCGAGGAATAGGGGTAGGTGTCACGAAATGGCTCCGGGTACTCCTAGGACTCCGAACGGATGTAGGGCTGATTAGGGTGTGGCTAATGGTGGGTCCAGGGTGATTTCGTAGGACACGGGTTAGTGCTCTGGCTATAGGTAGGGCAAGGTGTACCGGTTGGCGACAGGCAAGTGCTAGGCTTCGGACTAGAGTGAGCACTGGGCGTTGGTCTATGGCCCGAGGTAGGGCTAGTGGGAGCGGTAGGCGTAGCGCTGGGGTAGGCAAAGGGCAAGGGGTGGGTGTCGGGGTAAACCTCGGAGTAGGCCTAGGACCAGGAGTGGGAGCTGTGGCTAGGGGTAGAGATGGGGGTGGGCCTATGGGTAGGGGGAGCTGTAGGGACAGGGGTAGGGGTAGGACCAGAGGTAGTGCTAGGCGTAGGCCTAGGGCGAGGGGTAGTGCTCGGGGTAACCTAACCCTAACCCTAACCCTAACCCTAACACTAACCCTAACCCTAACCCTAACCCTAACACCAACCCTAACCCTAACCCTAACCCTAACTCTATACCTAACACCAACCCTAACCCTAACCCTAACACCAACCCTAACCCTAACCCTAACACCAACCCTAACCCTAACCCTAACCCTAAACCCTAACCCTAACCCTAACCCTAACCCTAACCCTACCCAAAACCTAACCCTAACCCTAACCAGAACCCTAACCCTAACCCCAACCCTAACCCTAACCCTAACACTAACACCAACCCTAAACCTAACCCTAACCCTAAACCCTAACCCTAACCCTAACCCTAACCCTAACCCTAACCCTAACCCAAAATCTAACCCTAACCCTAACCCTAACCCTAACACCAACCCTAACCCTAATCCTAACCCTAACACTAACCCTAACACCAACCCTAACCCTAACTTTAACCTTAACCCTAACCCTAACCCTAAACCTATGCCTAACACGAACCCTAACCCTAAACCTAACCCTAACCCTAACACCAACCCTAACCCTAATCCTAACCCTAACCCTAACCCTAACCCTAACCCTAACACCAACCCTAACCCTAACCCTAACCCTAACCCTATACCTAACACCAACCCTAACCCTAACCCTAACACCAACCCTAACACTAACCCTAACCCTAACCCTATACCTAACACCAACCCTAACCCTAACCCTAACACCAACCCTAACCCTAAACCTAACCCTAACCCTAACCCTAACACCAACCCTAAACCTAAAACTAACCCTAACCCTAACACCAACCCTAACCCTAATCCTAACCCTAACCCTAACCCTAACACCAACCCTAACCCTAACCCTAAAACCAACCCTAAACCTAAAACTAACCCTAACCCTAACACCAACCCTAACCCTAATCCTAACCCTAACCCTAACCCTAACCCTAATCCTAACCCTAACCCTAACACCAACCCTAACCCTAACCCTAACCCTAACCCTAACACAAATCCTAACCCTAATCCTAACCCTAACCCTAACCCTAACCCTAACCCTAACACCAACCCTAACCCTAACCCTAACCCTAACACCAACCCTAACCCTAATCCTAACCCTAACCCTAACCCTAACCCTAACCCTAACCCTAACCCTATGCCTAACACGAACCCTAACCCTAAACCTAACCCTAACCCTAACACCAACCCTAACCCTAATCCTAACCCTAACCCTAACCCTAACCCTAACACTAACCCTAACCCTAACCCTAAACCTAACACCAACCCTAACCCTAACCCAAACCCTAACCCTAACCCTAAACCTATACCTAACACCAACCCTAACCCTAACCCTAACCCTAACCCTAACCCTAACCGTAACCCTAACACTAACCCTAAACCTAAACCTAACACCAACCCTAACCCTAACCCTAACCCTAACCCTAACACCAACCCTAACCCTAACCCTAACCCTAAACCCTAATCCTAACCCTAACCTTAACCCTAACCCTAACCCTAACCCTAACAAGGGCAAGGTGTACTGGTCAGCGACGGGCAAGTTCTAGGCCTCGGACTAGAAGGAGCCATGTGCATTGGTCTAGGGCCCGAGCTAGGGCTAGTGAGAGCGGTAGGCGTAGCGCTGGGGTAGGCATAGGACAAGGGGTAGGTGTCGAGGTAAACCTCGGAGTAGGCCTAGGGCCAGGAGTGGGAGCTGTGGCTAGTGGTAGGGTTGGGGATGGGCCTATGGGTAGGGGGAGCTGTAGGGCCAGGGGTAGTGGTAGGACCAGATGTAGTGCTAGGCGTAGGCCTAGGGCGAGGTGTAGTGCTCGGGGTAGGGTTAGTTGAAGGGCTAGTGTTTGGCAGAGGCCCACGGGCAGTGTTAGGGTTAGGGCTCATGTTAAGCCAAGGACTAGTGGTAGTGGTAGGGGTTGGCCGAGGACTAGGGGTAGGTGTCACGAAATGGCTCCGGGTACTCCTAGGACTCCGAACGGATGTAGGGCTGATTAGGGTGTGGCTAATGGTGGGTCCAGGGTGATTTCGTAGGACACGGGTTAGTGCTCTGGCTATAGGTAGGGCAAGGTGTACCGGTTGGCGACAGGCAAGTGCTAGGCTTCGGACTAGAGTGAGCACTGGGCGTTGGTCTAGGGCCCGAGGTAGGGCTAGTGGGAGCGGTAGGCGTAGCGCTGGGGTAGGCAAAGGGCAAGGGGTGGGTGTCGGGGTAAACCTCGGAGTAGGCCTAGGACCAGGAGTGGGAGCTGTGGCTAGGGGTAGAGATGGGGGTGGGCCTAAGGGTAGGGGGAGCTGTAGGGACAGGGGTAGGGGTAGGACCAGAGGTAGTGCTAGGCGTAGGCCTAGGGCGAGGGGTAGTGCTCGGGGTAACCTAACCCTAACCCTAACCCTAACCCTAACACTAACCCTAACCCTAACCCTAACCCTAACACCAACCCTAACCCTAACCCTAACCCTATACCTAACACCAACCCTAACCCTAACCCTAACACCAACCCTAACCCTAACCCTAACCCTAACCCTATACCTACCACCAACCCTAACCCTAACCCTAACACCAACCCTAACCCTAACCCTAACCCTAACCCTAACCCTAACACCAACCCTAAACCTAAAACTAACCCTAACCCTAACACCAACCCTAACCCTAATCCTAACCCTAACCCTAACCCTAACACCAACCCTAACCCTAACCATAACCCTAACCCTAACACCAACCCTAACCCTAACCCTAACCCTAACCCTAACCCTATGCCTAACACGAACCCTAACCCTAACCCTAACCCTAACACCAACCCTAACCCTAACCCTAACTCTAACCCAAACCCTAACACCAACCCTAACCCTAACCCAAACACTAACCCTAACACCAACCCTAACCCTAACCCTAACCCTAACCCTAACACCAACCCTAACCCTAACCCTAACCCTAACTCTAACCCTAACCCTAACCCTAACACCAACCCTAACCCTAACCCTAACCCTAACCCTAACCCTAACTCTAACCCTAACCCTAACCCTAACACCAACCCTAACCCTAACCCTAACCCTAACCCTAACCCTAACCCTAACCCTAACCCTATGCCTAACACCAACACTAACCCTAAACCTAACCCTAAACCTAACACCAACCCTAACCCTAATCCTAACCCTAAACCTAACCCTAACCCTAAAACTAACCCTAACCCTAACCCTAACCCTAACACCAACCCTAACCCTAACCCTAACCCTAACCCTAACCCTATACCTAACACCAACCCTAACCCTAACCCTAACCCTAACCCTAACACCAACCCTAACACTAACCCTAAACCTAACCCTAACCCTAACACCAACCGTAACCCTAACCCTAAACCTAACCCTAACCCTACCCTAACCCTAACCCTAACCCTAACCCTAACCCTAACCCTAACCCTAACCCTAACCCTAACCCTAACACCAACCCTAACCCTAACCCTAACCCTAACCCTAACCCTAACCCTAACCCTATGCCTAACACCAACACTAACCCTAACCCTAACCCTAACCCTATCACCAACCCTAACCCTAACCCTAACCCTAACCCTAACCCTATACCTAACACCAACCCTAACCCTAACCCTAACCCTAACCCTAACACCAACCCTAACACTAACCCTAACCCTAACCCTAACCGTAACACCAACCCTAACCCTAACCGTAACACCAACCCTAACCCTAATCCTAACCCTAACCCTAACCCTAACCCTAACCCTAACCCTAACACTAACACCAACCCTAACCCTAACCCTAACCCTAACCCTAACCCTAACCCCAACCCTAACCCTAACCCTAACCCTAACCATAACACCAAACCTAACCCTAACCCTAACCCTAAACCCTAATCCTAACCCTAACCCTAACCCTAACACTAAAACTAACCCTAACCCTAACCCTAACCCTAACCCCAACCCTAACCCTAACCCTAACCCTAACCCTAACCCTATACCTAACACCAACCCTAACCCTAACCCTAACCCTAACCCTAACACCAACCCTAACCCTAACCCTAACCCTAACCCTAAACCTAACCATAACCCTAACACCAACCCTAACCCTAACCCTAACCCTAACCCTAACACCAACCCTAACCCTAATCCTAACCCTAACCCTAACCCTAACACCAACCCTAACCCTAACCCTAACCCTAACCCTAACACCAAACCTAACCCTAACCCTAACCCTAACCCTAACCCTATGCCTAACACGAACCCTAACCCTAACCCTATGCCTAACACGAACCCTAACCCTAACCCTAACTCTAACCATAACCCTAACACCAACCCTAACCCTAACCCTAACCCTAACCCTAACACCAACCCTAACCCTAACCCTAACCCTAACACCAACCCTAACCCTAATCCTAACCCTAACACTAACCCTAACACCAACCCTAACCCTAACCCTAACCTTAACCCTAACCCTAACCCTAAACCTATGCCTAACACGAACCCTAACCCTAAACCTAACCCTAACCCTAACACCAACCCTAACCCTAATCCTAACCCTAACCCTAACCCTAACCCTAACACTAACCCGAACCATAACCCTAACCCTAACACCAACCCTAACCCTAACCCTAACCCTAAACCTAAACCTAACACCAACCCTAACCCTAACCCAAACCCTAACCCTAACACCAACCCTAACCCTAACCCTAACCCTAACCCTAACCCTAACACCAACCCTAAACCTAACCCTAACCCTAACTCTAACCCTAACCCTAACCCTAACACCAACCCTAACCCTAACCCTAACCCTAACCCTAACACAAATCCTAACCCTAATCCTAACCCTAACCCTAACCCTAACCCTAACCCTAACACCAACCCTAACCCTAACCCTAACCCTAACACCAACCCTAACCCTAATCCTAACCCTAACCCTAACCCTAACACCAACCCTAACCCTAACCCTAACCCTAACCCTAACACCACCCCTAACCCTAACCCTAACCCTAACCCTAACCCTATGCCTAACACGAACCCTAACCCTAAACCTAACCCTAACCCTAACACCAACCCTAACCCTAATCCTAACCCTAACCCTAACCCTAACCCTAACACTAACACTAACCCTAACCCTAAACCTAACACCAACCCTAACCCTAACCCTAACCCTATACCTAAC
This sequence comes from Rhinolophus hipposideros, assembly GCF_964194185.1. Classification (NCBI taxonomy): domain Eukaryota; kingdom Metazoa; phylum Chordata; class Mammalia; order Chiroptera; family Rhinolophidae; genus Rhinolophus; species Rhinolophus hipposideros. The sequence continues at coordinate 239,846 of NW_027669403.1, read as the reverse complement.
ACCAACCCTAACCCTAACCCTAACCCTAACCGTAACCCTAACCCTAACCCTAAACCTAAACCTAACACCAACCCTAACCCTAACCCTAACCCTAACCCTAACACCAACCCTAACCCTAACCCTAACCCTAAACCCTAATCCTAACCCTAACCTTAACCCTAACCCTAACCATAACCCTAACAAGGGCAAGGTGTACTGGTCAGCGACGGGCAAGTTCTAGGCCTCGGACTAGAAGGAGCCATGTGCGTTGGTCTAGGGCCCGAGCTAGGGCTAGTGAGAGCGGTAGGCGTAGCGCTGGGGTAGGCATAGGACAAGGGGTAGGTGTCGAGGTAAAGCTCGGAGTAGGCCTAGGGCCAGGAGTGGGAGCTGTGGCTAGTGGTAGGGTTGGGGATGGGCCTATGGATAGGGGGAGCTGTAGGGCCAGGGGTAGTGGTAGGACCAGAGGTAGTGCTAGGCGTAGGCCTAGGGCGAGGTGTAGTGCTCGGGGTAGGGTTAGTTGAAGGGCTAGTGTTTGGCAGAGGCCCACGGGCAGTGTTAGGGTTAGGGCTCATGTTAAGCCAAGGACTAGTGGTAGTGGTAGGGGTTGGCCGAGGAATAGGGGTAGGTGTCACGAAATGGCTCCGGGTACTCCTAGGACTCCGAACGGATGTAGGGCTGATTAGGGTGTGGCTAATGGTGGGTCCAGGGTGATTTCGTAGGACACGGGTTAGTGCTCTGGCTATAGGTAGGGCAAGGTGTACCGGTTGGCGACAGGCAAGTGCTAGGCTTCGGACTAGAGTGAGCACTGGGCGTTGGTCTATGGCCCGAGGTAGGGCTAGTGGGAGCGGTAGGCGTAGCGCTGGGGTAGGCAAAGGGCAAGGGGTGGGTGTCGGGGTAAACCTCGGAGTAGGCCTAGGACCAGGAGTGGGAGCTGTGGCTAGGGGTAGAGATGGGGGTGGGCCTATGGGTAGGGGGAGCCGTAGGGACAGGGGTAGGGGTAGGACCAGAGGTAGTGCTAGGCGTAGGCCTAGGGCGAGGGGTAGTGCTCGGGGTAACCTAACCCTAACCCTAACCCTAACCCTAACACTAACCCTAACCCTAACCCTAACCCTAACACCAACCCTAACCCTAACCCTAACCCTAACTCTATACCTAACACCAACCCTAACCCTAACCCTAACACCAACCCTAACCCTAACCCTAACACCAACCCTAACCCTAACCCTAACCCTAAACCCTAACCCTAACCCTAACCCTAACCCTAACCCTACCCAAAACCTAACCCTAACCCTAACCAGAACCCTAACCCTAACCCCAACCCTAACCCTAACCCTAACACTAACACCAACCCTAAACCTAACCCTAACCCTAAACCCTAACCCTAACCCTAACCCTAACCCTAACCCTAACCCTAACCCTAACCCAAAATCTAACCCTAACCCTAACCCTAACCCTAACCCCAAACCTAACCCTAATCCTAACCCTAACCCTAACCCTAACCCTAATCCTAACCCTAACCCTAAACCTAACCCTAACCCCTAACCCTAACCCTAATCCTAACCCCAACCCTAACCCTAACCCTAACCCTAAACCTAACACCAACCCTTACCCTAACCCTAAACCTAACCCTAACCCTAACCCTAACCCTAAAACTAACCCTAACCCTAACACTAACCCTAACCCTTACCCCTAACCCTAACCCTAAACCTAAACCTAAACCTAACACCAACCCTAACCCTAACCCTAACCCTAACACCAACCCTAACCCTAACCCTAACCCTAACCCTAACCCTAACCCTAAACCTATACCTAACACCAACCCTAACCCTAACCCTAACCCTAACCCTAACCGTAACACCAACCCTAACCCTAACCGTAACACCAACCCTAACCCTAATCCTAACCCTAACCCTAACCCTAACCCTAACTCTAACCCTAACCCTAACACCAACCCTAACCCTAACCCTAACCCTAACCCTAACCCCAACCCTAACCCTAACCCTAACCCTAACCATAACACCAAACCTAACCCTAACCCTAACCCTAAACCCTAATCCTAACTCTAACCCTAACCCTAACACTAACACTAACCCTAACCCTAACCCTAACCCTAACCCCAACCCTAACCCTAACCCTAACCCTAACCCTAACCCTATACCTAACACCAACCCTAACCCTAACCCTAACCCTAACCCTAACACCAACCCTAACCCTAACCCTAACCCTAACCCTAACCCTAACCATAACCCTAACACCAACCCTAACCCTAACCCTAACCCTAACCCTAACACCAACCCTAACCCTAATCCTAACCCTAACCCTAACCCTAACACCAACCCTAACCCTAACCGTAACCCTAACCCTAACACCAACCCTAACCCTAACCCTAACCCTAACCCTAACCCTATGCCTAACACGAACCCTAACCCTAACCCTATGCCTAACACGAACCCTAACTTTAACCCTAACCCTAACCATAACCCTAACACCAACCCTAACCCTAACCCTAACCCTAACCCTAACACCAACCCTAACCCTAACCCTAACCCTAACACCAACCCTAACCCTAATCCTAACACTAACACTAACCCTAACACCAACCCTAACCCTAACCCTAACCTTAACCCTAACCCTAACCCTAAACCTATGCCTAACACCAACACTAACCCTAAACCTAACCCTAAACCTAACACCAACCCTAACCCTAATCCTAACCCTAAACCTTACCCTAACCCTAAAAATAACCCTAACCCTAACCCTAACCCTAACACCAACCCTAACCCTAACCCTAACCCTAACCCTAACCCTATACCTAACACCAACCCTAACCCTAACCCTAACCCTAACCCTAACACCAACCCTAACACTAACCCTAAACCTAACCCTAACCCTAACACCAACCGTAACCCTAACCCTAAACCTAACCCTAACCCTACCCTAACCCTAACCCTAACCCTAACCCTAACCCTAACCCTAACCCTAACCCTAACCCTAACCCTAACACCAACCCTAACCCTAACCCTAACCCTAACCCTAACCCTAACCCTAACCCTATGCCTAACACCAACACTAACCCTAACCCTAACCCTAACCCTATCACCAACCCTAACCCTAACCCTAACCCTAACCCTAACCCTAACCCTATACCTAACACCAACCCTAACCCTAAACCTAACCCTAACCCTAACACCAACCCTAACACTAACCCTAACCCTAACCCTAACCGTAACACCAACCCTAACCCTAAACGTAACACCAACCCTAACCCTAATCCTAACCCTAACCCTAAACATAACCCTAACCCTAACCCTAACACTAACACCAACCCTAACCCTAACCCTAACCCTAACCCTAACCCTAACCCTAACCCCAACCCTAACCCTAACCCTAACCCTAACCATAACACCAAACCTAACCCTAACCCTAACCCTAAACCCTAATCCTAACCCTAACCCTAACCCTAACACTAACACTAACCCTAACCCTAACCCTAACCCTAACCCCAACCCTAACCCTAACCCTAACCCTAACCCTAACCCTATACCTAACACCAACCCTAACCCTAACCCTAACCCTAACCCTAACACCAACCCTAACCCTAACCCTAACCCTAACCCTAAACCTAACCATAACCCTAACACCAACCCTAACCCTAACCCTAACCCTAACCCTAACACCAACCCTAACCCTAATCCTAACCCTAACCCTAACCCTAACACCAACCCTAACCCTAACACTAACCCTAACCCTAACACCAACCCTAACCCTAACCCTAACCCTAACCCTAACCCTATGCCTAACACGAACCCTAACCCTAACCCTATGCCTAACACGAACCCTAACCCTAACCCTAACTCTAACCATAACCCTAACACCAACCCTAACCCTAACCCTAACCCTAACACCAACCCTAACCCTAACCCTAACCCTAACACCAACCCTAACCCTAATCCTAACCCTAACACTAACCCTAACACCAACCCTAACCCTAACCCTAACCTTAACCCTAACCCTAACCCTAAACCTATGCCTAACACGAACCCTAACCCTAAACCTAACCCTAACCCTAACACCAACCCTAACCCTAATCCTAACCCTAACCCTAACCCTAACCCTAACACTAACCCTAACCATAACCCTAACCCTAACACCAACCCTAACCCTAACCCTAACCCTAAACCTAAACCTAACACCAACCCTAACCCTAACCCAAACCCTAACCCTAACACCAACCCTAACCCTAACCCTAACCCTAACCCTAACCCTAACACCAACCCTAAACCTAACCCTAACCCTAACTCTAACCCTAACCCTAACCCTAACACCAACCCTAACCCTAACCCTAACCCTAACCCTAACACAAATCCTAACCCTAATCCTAACCCTAACCCTAACCCTAACCCTAACCCTAACACCAACCCTAACCCTAACCCTAACCCTAACACCAACCCTAACCCTAATCCTAACCCTAACCCTAACCCTAACACCAACCCTAACCCTAACCCTAACCCTAACGCTAACACCACCCCTAACCCTAACCCTAACCCTAACCCTAACACTATGCCTAACACGAACCCTAACCCTAAACCTAACCCTAACCCTAACACCAACCCTAACCCTAATCCTAACCCTAACCCTAACCCTAACCCTAACACTAACCCTAACCCTAACCCTAAACCTAACACCAACCCTAACCCTAACCCTAACCCTATACCTAACACCAACCCTAACCCTAACCCTAACCCTAACCGTAACCCTAACCCTAACCCTAAACCTAAACCTAACACCAACCCTAACCCTAACCCTAACCCTAACCCTAACACCAACCCTAACCCTAACCCTAACCCTAAACCCTAATCCTAACCCTAACCTTAACCCTAACCCTAACCATAACCCTAACAAGGGCAAGGTGTACTGGTCAGCGACGGGCAAGTTCTAGGCCTCGGACTAGAAGGAGCCATGTGCGTTGGTCTAGGGCCCGAGCTAGGGCTAGTGAGAGCGGTAGGCGTAGCGCTGGGGTAGGCATAGGACAAGGGGTAGGTGTCGAGGTAAACCTCGGAGTAGGCCTAGGGCCAGGAGTGGGAGCTGTGGCTAGTGGTAGGGTTGGGGATGGGCCTATGGATAGGGGGAGCTGTAGGGCCAGGGGTAGTGGTAGGACCAGAGGTAGTGCTAGGCGTAGGCCTAGGGCGAGGTGTAGTGCTCGGGGTAGGGTTAGTTGAAGGGCTAGTGTTTGGCAGAGGCCCACGGGCAGTGTTAGGGTTAGGGCTCATGTTAAGCCAAGGACTAGTGGTAGTGGTAGGGGTTGGCCGAGGAATAGGGGTAGGTGTCACGAAATGGCTCCGGGTACTCCTAGGACTCCGAACGGATGTAGGGCTGATTAGGGTGTGGCTAATGGTGGGTCCAGGGTGATTTCGTAGGACACGGGTTAGTGCTCTGGCTATAGGTAGGGCAAGGTGTACCGGTTGGCGACAGGCAAGTGCTAGGCTTCGGACTAGAGTGAGCACTGGGCGTTGGTCTATGGCCCGAGGTAGGGCTAGTGGGAGCGGTAGGCGTAGCGCTGGGGTAGGCAAAGGGCAAGGGGTGGGTGTCGGGGTAAACCTCGGAGTAGGCCTAGGACCAGGATTGGGAGCTGTGGCTAGGGGTAGAGATGGGGGTGGGCCTATGGGTAGGGGGAGCTGTAGGGACAGGGGTAGGGGTAGGACCAGAGGTAGTGCTAGGCGTAGGCCTAGGGCGAGGGGTAGTGCTCGGGGTAACCTAACCCTAACCCTAACCCTAACCCTAACACTAACCCTAACCCTAACCCTAACCCTAACACCAACCCTAACCCTAACCCTAACCCTAACTCTATACCTAACACCAACCCTAACCCTAACCCTAACACCAACCCTAACCCTAACCCTAACACCAACCCTAACCCTAACCCTAACCCTAAACCCTAACCCTAACCCTAACCCTAACCCTAACCCTACCCAAAACCTAACCCTAACCCTAACCAGAACCCTAACCCTAACCCCAACCCTAACCCTAACCCTAACACTAACACCAACCCTAAACCTAACCCTAACCCTAAACCCTAACCCTAACCCTAACCCTAACCCTAACCCTAACCCTAACCCAAAATCTAACCCTAACCCTAACCCTAACCCTAACCCCAAACCTAACCCTAATCCTAACCCTAACCCTAACCCTAACCCTAATCCTAACCCTAACCCTAAACCTAACCCTAACCCCTAACCCTAACCCTAATCCTAACCCCAACCCTAACCCTAACCCTAACCCTAAACCTAACACCAACCCTTACCCTAACCCTAAACCTAACCCTAACCCTAACCCTAACCCTAAAACTAACCCTAACCCTAACACTAACCCTAACCCTTACCCCTAACCCTAACCCTAAACCTAACCCTAAACCTAACACCAACCCTAACCCTAACCCTAACACCAACCCTAACCCTAACCCTAACCCTAACCCTAACCCTAACCCTAAACCTATACCTAACACCAACCCTAACCCTAACACTAACCCTAACCCTAACACCAACCCTAACACTAACCCTAACCCTAACCCTAACCGTAACACCAACCCTAACCCTAACCGTAACACCAACCCTAACCCTAATCCTAACCCTAACCCTAACCCTAACCCTAACTCTAACCCTAACCCTAACACCAACCCTAACCCTAACCCTAACCCTAACCCTAACCCTAACCCTAACCCCAACCCTAACCCTAACCCTAACCCTAACCATAACACCAAACCTAACCCTAACCCTAACCCTAAACCCTAATCCTAACTCTAACCCTAACCCTAACACTAACACTAACCCTAACCCTAACCCTAACCCTAACCCCAACCCTAACCCTAACCCTAACCCTAACCCTAACCCTATACCTAACACCAACCCTAACCCTAACCCTAACCCTAACCCTAACACCAACCCTAACCCTAACCCTAACCCTAACCCTAACCCTAACCATAACCCTAACACCAACCCTAACCCTAACCCTAACCCTAACCCTAACACCAACCCTAACCCTAATCCTAACCCTAACCCTAACCCTAACACCAACCCTAACCCTAACCGTAACCCTAACCCTAACACCAACCCTAACCCTAACCCTAACCCTAACCCTAACCCTATGCCTAACACGAACCCTAACCCTAACCCTATGCCTAACACGAACCCTAACTTTAACCCTAACCCTAACCATAACCCTAACACCAACCCTAACCCTAACCCTAACCCTAACCCTAACACCAACCCTAACCCTAACCCTAACCCTAACACCAACCCTAACCCTAATCCTAACACTAACACTAACCCTAACACCAACCCTAACCCTAACCCTAACCTTAACCCTAACCCTAACCCTAAACCTATGCCTAACACGAACCCTAACCCTAAACCTAACCCTAACCCTAACACCAACCCTAACCCTAATCCTAACCCTAACCCTAACCCTAACCCTAACACTAACCCTAACCCTAACCCTAACCCTAACACCAACCCTAACCCTAACCCTAACCCTAAACCTAAACCTAACACCAACCCTAACCCTAACCCAAACCCGAACCCTAACACCAACCCTAACCCTAACCCTAACCCTAACCCTAACCCTAACACCAACCCTAACCCTAATCCTAACCCTAACACTAACCCTAACACCAACCCTAACCCTAACCCTAACCTTAACCCTAACCCTAACCCTAAACCTATGCCTAACACGAACCCTAACCCTAAACCTAACCCTAACCCTAACACCAACCCTAAACCTAATCCTAACCCTAACCCTAACCCTAACCCTAACACTAACCCTAACCCTAACCCTAACCCTAACACCAACCCTAACCCTAACCCTAACCCTAACCCTATACCTAACACCAACCCTAACCCTAACCCTAACACCAACCCTAACCCTAACCCTAACCCTAACCCTATACCTAACACCAACCCTAACCCTAACCCTAACACCAACCCTAACCCTAACCCTAACCCTAACACCAACCCTAAACCTAAAACTAACCCTAACCCTAACACCAACCCTAACCCTAATCCTAACCCTAACCCTAACCCTAACACCAACCCTAACCCTAACCCTAACACCAACCCTAAACCTAAAACTAACCCTAACCCTAACACCAACCCTAACCCTAATCCTAACCCTAACCCTAACCCTAACCCTAACCCTAACCCTAACACCAACCCTAACCCTAACCCTAACCCTAACCCTAACACAAATCCTAACCCTAATCCTAACCCTAACCCTAACCCTAACCCTAACCCTAACACCAACCCTAACCCTAACCCTAACCCTAACACCAACCCTAACCCTAATCCTAACCCTAACCCTAACCCTAACACCAACCCTAACCCTAACCCCAACCCTAACCCTAACACCACCCCTAACCCTAACCCTAACCCTAACCCTAACCCTAACCCTATGCCTAACACGAACCCTAACCCTAAACCTAACCCTAACCCTAACACCAACCCTAACCCTAATCCTAACCCTAACCCTAACCCTAACCCTAACACTAACCCTAACCCTAACCCTAAACCTAACACCAACCCTAACCCTAACCCAAACCCTAACCCTAACCCTATACCTAACACCAACCCTAACCCTAACCCTAACCCTAACCCTAACCCTAACCGTAACCCTAACACTAACCCTAAACCTAAACCTAACACCAACCCTAACCCTAACCCTAACCCTAACCCTAACACCAACCCTAACCCTAACCCTAACCCTAAACCCTAATCCTAACCCTAACCTTAACCCTAACCCTAACCCTAACCCTAACAAGGGCAAGGTGTACTGGTCAGCGACGGGCAAGTTCTAGGCCTCGGACTAGAAGGAGCCATGTGCGTTGGTCTAGGGCCCGAGCTAGGGCTAGTGAGAGCGGTAGGCGTAGCGCTGGGGTAGGCATAGGACAAGGGGTAGGTGTCGAGGTAAACCTCGGAGTAGGCCTAGGGCCAGGAGTGGGAGCTGTGGCTAGTGGTAGGGTTGGGGATGGGCCTATGGGTAGGGGGAGCTGTAGGGCCAGGGGTAGTGGTAGGACCAGATGTAGTGCTAGGCGTAGGCCTAGGGCGAGGTGTAGTGCTCGGGGTAGGGTTAGATGAAGGGCTAGTGTTTGGCAGAGGCCCACGGGCAGTGTTAGGGTTAGGGCTCATGTTAAGCCAAGGACTAGTGGTAGTGGTAGGGGTTGGCCGAGGACTAGGGGTAGGTGTCACGAAATGGCTCCGGGTACTCCTAGGACTCCGAACGGATGTAGGGCTGATTAGGGTGTGGCTAATGGTGGGTCCAGGGTGATTTCGTAGGACACGGGTTAGTGCTCTGGCTATAGGTAGGGCAAGGTGTACCGGTTGGCGACAGGCAAGTGCTAGGCTTCGGACTAGAGTGAGCACTGGGCGTTGGTCTAGGGCCCGAGGTAGGGCTAGTGGGAGCGGTAGGCGTAGCGCTTGGGTAGGCAAAGGGCAAGGGGTGGGTGTCGGGGTAAACCTCGGAGTAGGCCTAGGACCAGGAGTGGGAGCTGTGGCTAGGGGTAGAGATGGGGGTGGGCCTATGGGTAGGGGGAGCTGTAGGGACAGGGGTAGGGGTAGGACCAGAGGTAGTGCTAGGCGTAGGCCTAGGGCGAGGGGTAGTGCTCGGGGTAACCTAACCCTAACCCTAACCCTAACCCTAACACTAACCCTAACCCTAACCCTAACCCTAACACCAACCCTAACCCTAACCCTAACCCTAACCCTATACCTAACACCAACCCTAACCCTAACCCTAACACCAACCCTAACCCTAACCCTAACCCTAACCCTATACCTAACACCAACCCTAACCCTAACCCTAACACCAACCCTAACCCTA